>NW_028292573.1:1881795-2063813 GCF_029948245.1 Actinia tenebrosa
GCGTTTCTTCAATAACCAATGATATGTCATAAGCCCATACCATAACAAGCTTGCGGTTTCACATGACATTCATCTGGCGTCTTAATCCAGCCTCCATAATGAGGGTCCAAAGGACTTCTTTGACTCTGGGTGAGACTTCTCATTTGAATGGAAGTGAGGTCAAGCTGCTGCTGATTAAAAGAATATTTAGAAGAAAACAATAGAAAGACTTCCAATGTCAAATAATTAGCCCATAATTATATGCAGGGTGGACCTATATACAATGGACCAAACCCAGCTAATGCATTGCCTATGTACATTTCCATCCATTTCAACCCAATTCAACAACCTGATATTGATATTCCACATGATATTGTAAAATGCACAAAGACAACATTCCAAAAGAATTTAAGTGAGTGGTTACGTACCAACCCTTATGGACAAACCAAACCACAACAAAACAAAAATGAAACAAAACAATTGTTTTGGAGGGAGGGGGCAGGGT
This sequence comes from Actinia tenebrosa, assembly GCF_029948245.1. Lineage (NCBI taxonomy): Eukaryota > Metazoa > Cnidaria > Anthozoa > Actiniaria > Actiniidae > Actinia > Actinia tenebrosa. The sequence goes on from NW_028292573.1 coordinate 1,882,280, forward strand.
CTCAGGAACCTTTAATGATGTAGGAAAGTGCAGACTTGGTATTACCATGTGGTTAGGGATTTTTCTGAGCTTCAATCGGATTGCGATCTCATCCTCTCATTATAGAAAATCTGTGAAACACAGACAGCAGAAACTCAACAGCAGCATTGCTAATTCGGTGCAATTTCTGTTAAGAACTCATTTTGACGCGTGTAATTATGGGATATATATATACAGTATATGAATTATACGATTTTTTTGGAGCATTAAACCCAGTGAAGGTATTAGCTAAAAAAACACGGCTCAAGTGTCTGCACTGTAAATAAAATCTATTCACCTTGTTTCATCAAATGTGTCGTATAGTTAAGTTAACTCAATAAACACATAGAAGAATTTTTTTGGAAGACCCAGGAATTTTTACAGTAAGGGGTGCCACCCCCAAGGATTTTAGTATTGGGAAGGATGCAGCACTTAACTATGGACCACTCATCTCAGGGAGGGAGGGGTGCACACTCCCTGCACCCCTCTTCCTGGATCCACCCCTGTACACAGTTACAAAAATTGCTAATTGGTGCAAATTTATGCAATGTTTTGCGAGTTAATGCAAAGGTTAGCAATATTAATCTATCACAAGAAAATTATTGGCAAACTGCAAATATTTACCAATTATAATGATAATATGATTTCCTTTTTTAGTTTTGTCTTACCTCACTAATGACTTGTCTCAATTCCCAGTCTGGAATATCCTCTACTGTCAGAGGTGGTGGAGTGTCACTGTTTTTATCATTTGACAGATAAAACTTTATTCCTGGAGAAATCCCATGCAGTCCTGGACCACCATGGAGAATGGAATGGCCTATCATCCTGCCCATGGCTTTATAAGCCCCTGTCAATCTGAGGGAGTGATCATGTGTGGGAACGCGATGCTCACTCTCTCCCTCTATAAACATCAGCGGTTTTCCGGAACTTGAGGGAATCCCTTCATCTAAGGCTCTCATGGTTTCTGTGAAAAACTCTCGAATAGGGCCACTTCCCACTCCTTCTTCCTCCTCAAATCGGATTCTTGGCATAAGTTTCAAATTTGTTCTGGGATTTTTATAGATTCCCATTATTTCTTTTCTTAGTTCAGTGACCCCATCTACTCTGCATACTGTGATTATTTGTTTGGATGGGGCATTCTCGATTACATGGGACTGTAACAATTGTAGTGCAGTCTCAGGGGATTCATCAGTACTGTGGTTTTCAAAAGCAGGTTTCATCAACTCACTGTCACTTTCACTGCCATGGTTATCACCAACAGAATCATCATCTATTGTTATACATGTAGATGGCATACTGTATATTCCTGAGAAAGACAATATCGTAGGTCTATACATTACTATTATATCAATATAATGTATACTATTTAACAATTAGTCCTCGAGTCCGGATGGTCTACGAGTCAATAGCCCATGAGGCCGAAGGCCGAATGTGCTATTGATTCATAGACCAAGAGGGGAAGAGGTCTAATTGTTTTAGTAAAAACCTAGTGATCGGTCCAATAAAGGGTGCTCTCAAAATCGACTTTTTTCGCTACTAGAGGTCTATCACTAATAGACCACGAGTAGCTCAGCCAATCAGAGGGCCAGATTGGTGATAGACCATAAGTAGGTTTTTACCAAACTAATATAGTATAATAATATAGAGGATAATTATAGCATAATAATATAGAGGATATTGAATGGTGAAGCAAACATATCGAAGTTTATCTTCGAGTGGTGGAAAAGATTTCACAAGTGGGCACTAGTCAGGTAGTTCAAGGACAAATATTGGCCAAATCATTAAAGGCCTATCAGAGCTGAGGAAAGCACAAACTTTGTCACATATGTTGACTTTGGTGTAACATGACATTTGCTCAAAACATTCTTAATTACTGAGTTATCATACAAGAGGCTTGGGCTTGGGTATGGCTTGGGTAGATGGGTGTCTACCCAAGCCATATATTCTCTGTAAAAAATTGACATTTTTGAGGGCTGATAACTCTGGTACCTTTTAACAAAACACGTTCAAACTTGCCAGATTTACTAATCTAGAGATACTTTATCAGATGAGAAAACTTTTTTGCTAATTACATTAAAATTCAAAACTCTCCCGAGTCCCTTGCTCGTTTTTGTAGTGGCCAACTGCTACTTACCTAACAATCTTCCAACTGCTTCATTTGTATTGCCATTAGAATCATCCAAAGCCCCTTGAATTTCAATATCAGTGGCATCTGGGCATATCTCCTTAATCATGATTGTATCTTGGAGGCCACTGGTACTGGGTACTGGTGCTGGTTCAATGCCAGATTGTGGAATAATTCTGGAATTAGTAATGAAATAAAATGAAATATGCATATATATGTCAATTTATGCTGTTTCATCAGTAGTTCAAATGGCAGTGTTATACATTTTGTATAATTTACCTCTTATTAGTAGGTACTGCAATGGAATCTAATGTCTTCTGCTTCTGCAAAAATTAATAGAAAAACATAAATTGTTTGTAAAAAACTGAGAGCTCTAAATGCATCAAAGTTAATAAAGTGAATTATCATAACTGCAAAAGCCAAGAACATAATTACATAAAAAATAAGGGTATCTGAGCTAGTGCATGTGTCAAATTATATTTATATATCATATATTATTATTATATACACCTATTTCAAAAAACGTTGTCACAATGATCAAGCCTAGACTGCAGAGAGTGCTGGTAATTTAAAATTTTATTAATTCAATGCTGTGGAAGCAAGTCTACCTCTACACCTATTATCAAAAGCAGCAGCCATGCGTTGAGCAATTTTTGAGGATGACTGATGAAAATGCACCATAAATACAATAATTATGATTAAATGTAATGGTGTTCTCTTTGAAATAGGCGTATATTTGATCAAGTATGGGAATGGGGATAAATTTTTTTCAGAATAAACAATATAGGCTGGCTGAAAGGTTTATATATGCAATAATTATAGTGCTGGCATTATTTAAAACTACATGATATGTTTTTATGATATGTGTCCCATGCCTTTTCTGGTGGTGTGTTGATTGCTGGAAACTCATGGGTTTCTTGATGAGCTGACATTTCATTCATGCGAATTGCTTTTCCACATACAAAACAATCAACAACTGGGATGGCAGCTTCAGATTCCTGTTATAATAAAAACACATTTTGTTATAGCCATTTCAATGTATGACAATGGGTACAAGCACGAAAAACAAATAGCAAAAACTAACCCATCAAGACAGACAAGAAAATAGCACATTATGACCTTCCATTAATTCCTAAATTACAGAGGAATACACTTGGCATCCGCAACCCATTAAGTATAAAATTACAGTAGTACTTAATCAGGTTCCTTGTTTTCACTTTAAAAAATGTATAATTTCATGGGTGTGGCTCTTATTGTCATAAAATCAAAATTATCAGATAACCTTTGTTTTGTTTTTCATAAATAAATGACTTACTTCAGTCTGATCCAGCTGTGATTCTGTCCGCAATGTTTGATGTTGCTCAATATCCCTTTGCAGAGGTCTTATGTATATCTTTGCTTGACCTGCCAGTTGTTTGATACTAGTTGATATATGGGGTGGGTTGATTACATGAAAACCCCCATCTTCACCTCCTCCTCTCTGAAAAAGATATAGTTCAAATCCCCCTGCCATGCTCAATGCAGGGTATTTTAAGAGAATATTCTGATACACATGTTCATGTGCACCAAAAGTTATTGAGCCATCTCCTAGCCCCATGTTGGAGAGGTGGGTCCTGTCCTTAATGGAAGAAGGAGGACTTGAGGCAGTCTTGGAGGCAAGGCACACGAATTTAAGGGTGCATGTGGACTCATTTTTGCCTTTTCCTTTTCCTTTTCCATTTTTGTTAGTATACTGTTTTTTGGAAGCATATCCAAACAACCTTCGTTGTTCTACCACAGCGGAGTTTGGAACTGAAGATAAACTTGTAGAAGAAGCACGGGTAGATATACTTGTAGATACAGTTGTAGAGGCTTGTGCACCATCTGAGAAGTTTGACACATGATTATTAACTAAGAAAACCAAGAAAACCTAAAAAAGTTTTGGAATGTTTATCTGATAAATGTGAAAAGACTTTGACAACAGCACTATTTAACGTATAGGATCATATAACTTAGAACTACAGAAAAATATAGAATACATAAAAAGGATCTCACTAAAAATGCCGGTTTTTTCGAAATATATATAGTTTCTTAACTTATCAAAATAGCAATACCACTTCTAGAATGACAGTTTGTAAGCTTAAATAATTGCAGCGCTAGCTGCATTCAAGTGAAATCAGTGGCGGCCAAACTTGTAGCTGGAAATGACCGAAATGGTAGAAGAATCAACTGCAGGAATTTTATGCGAGTACAAATTCCTAGTGACATCACAGACTATAAAATCTCCCATAACAGCTAAATAATACCTCTTGACTCTAGACTATTGTCGTGTAATACCACGGATCAAAGTGCACGCGCTGACCAGTCAGTCAAGTCAGTCCACACGCAAAGCCTATACATAATACTACCACATACTCTATTTCCTTTTTTTTAGATTATTACCTTTTGGTCGGGTTATTATAGATAATTTTGATATGAATATTAAAATATCTTTAGCTTGAAGCTGAACTCATTCCTTGGAACTCATGTACGTGTGCGGCATTGTGCGTCATGTGGACCCGTCATGTGTGAAATTCCAAAAAAAAAAAACAATAGGAAAATCTTTCTTATTTTATACAAACTACTATTTAATCTTACCTTGTGGAACACCTCCTCTTTGCAATGCCAATAGTCGATCGGCCACCTTTAACAGGGCCGACCTCACCTCATTTAACTCCTCACTCATAGTCGCCAGAACAAAATCCCGAAAATCCACGTGAGCATGAGGAGCTTAGCTTAGTTCGAGAAAGCGTCACCCCGTTGTGTTGGTACAAATAATGTCCCTACTAAAACAAAGAACTATGAAACCTGAGCATTTGAGTTGGTTAGATGTCTATTTATTTAATCCAAGATTGCGTCATAATTAGCAACACCTTGGTGGAGTGATACTGAACCACAGATTAGATAAGATTACAATAGAAAAGTTTCCTAAATTTTGTTTACGAATTATAATTAATAAACAAAATAACGATGTATAACAATTATAAATAGTATAATAATGCCTTATGATCTTATGAGAACATCCTCCATGGCCGAAGTCTACTCGGAGCTTCCCTGTCGATTACTTCTAGGATTTGCCGCCAATACCATCGTCATCAAGAGTAAATAATTAAGGATAAAATTTCAACAGCTAGGGTCTGCCAAATTTCAATGACTGATTATTTTCAGAGGAAAAAAGGAAAGTGTTCTAAGCCGGTACTTTGTACTACACCTCCAGTAACCACAAAACATACTGAACTAAGCTAAGCTCCCCATGATTTTGAGGAGTCTTCGTACCTTGAGCCCGCGATGACGGCATGTAAAGTGATTGCGGTTGGATATTCATAAGTTGAATGTTCAATACTCTGAACTTGAATGTCCAATCGTACAAACCAACAAGAATACTTCAGCTACAATATCGACATACTCTTAACTACAAAGTAGAATTGTGAAAACTCCGTAAAAAATATCTAACCTTGAATGTCCAATCGTACAAACCAAGAAGAATACTTAAACTACAATATCGAATGTCAACTATGAATTTTGGCATGGATGGAACGCCATAATTCCACGCGTGAAAATTTATCATGGTCAAGGAATGATATTTCATCTTGTGATTGCGAGGAAAAACCTTTTACACACGTTAATTGCAAGTGTTGGAATTGTCGTGGAAAGGCAACTCATCGTAGCATGAATTTCCCATAAAAATCCCAAGAATTTCCCTGAAAATTTCCAAGAATGGGAAATTGAAAAAGTTTCCTGTGTATCTCTCCACTCTTGTCATAAGACATTCCCATTTTCATCCAAAGTGTTTTTTATGGAAAATGGTATTGATATTATTCCAGGCTTGGGCTTTTATTGGAAAATAATTCCCATCTCAGGGTTTTATTTGGAAAACTTTAAGGAAATTATTCCATATTTGGATTTGTATTGGGAAATTATTCCCATTGTATTCCCATCTCAGGGTTTTATTTGGAAAACTTTAAGGAAATTATTCCATATTTGGATTTGTATTGGGAAATTATTCCCATTGTATTCCCATCTCAGGGTTTTGTTTGGAAAACTTTAAGGAAATTATTCCATATTTGGATTTGTATTGGGAAATTATTCCCATTGTATTCCCATCTCAGGGTTTTGTTTGGAAAACTTTAAGGAAATTATTCCATATTTGGATTTGTATTGGGAAATTATTCCCATTGTATTCCCATCTCAGGGTTTTGTTTGGAAAACTTTAAGAAAATTATTCCATATTTGGATTTGTATTGGGAAATTATTCCCATTGTATTCCCATCTCAGGGTTTTGTTTGGAAAACTTTAAGAAAATTATTCCATATTTGGATTTGTATTGGGAAATTGAAAAATTAAACGAGACTTACCTAAGTCGAAGTTGGATTGAGATTCTACCGTAGCATTTGCAAGAATGAGGAGGTCACGTGAGATAGCAGGCATTGAGTATCCGAGCTCAGTCTTTAAAGCGATTTTTGGGGACTTAATGGGGAAAATAAATATTCTATGTGTAGAGTATCATGGGCAACAGTATAGGGCTTGGGTGGGATGTGACCTCCTCATTCCTGCAAATGCTACGGTAGAATCTCAATCCAACTTCGACTTAGGTAAGTCTCGTTTAATTTTTCAATTCTACCTCGCATTTGCATACAATCGAAGGTCACGTGAGATTTTAAAGCTCAAAGGCTCCCAAAATCAACCACACATAGCCCAAGCAGCAACATGTATAAATTGTATTTTTTGTTCCACTAGAACATACATAGGTCATAACCCAAAGCCTAGAAAGCTAGAGTATGATATACTAAATCTAGACTGAATCTCAAAGAATAATAAAGTCAGTTATTTGGTTAAAACTGCTTCAGCAAATTTGTTCTCTCTATAGATTGGTCTGTCATAAAACTTTGCAAACACTGAGTCTGATCTCCACCCAGCAGTGGTCATTATGTCCTGAATGGGGACATCTGCTGCTTTAGCTGCTGAAGTAGATGCTGATCTTGTGCTGTGGCTTTTAGGGATATCAGTGTTTATGCCAGCTGCCTTCATTGTCTGTTTTAACCATCTAGATATAGTGTCTTTAGATGCTGGGCCATGAGGCTCTGCATGACAAATCAGAAGTTGTCTGGTATTCTTACGAATGGCAGCTGTTCTTGTGATATATGCATTTAGCAGAGTCACAATACAAAGTCTTTTGTCTGAACTGTAACGTTTAAATACGATGGGATGCAGATGGCGGTTCTTTCCACCTCTTGCACTTGTCTGTTTAAGGCATGAGGTGATTCTGAAAGAGTATTCATCAGGCTTTACTGTCATGCTATCAAGAGATAACTTTTGTAGTGTTTGAGTTCTCTGAGCAGATATTAGTGCCATTATCATTACCGTTTTCAATGTTAGGAGCTTTAGAGATAAATCTTCAACAACTGGAAAATCCTTTAAAAAGGTGAGTACTTGTTGTGGGTCCCAGGTCTCTAAGTATCTCGGTAATGCAGGTTTTATATTGAACAAACCTGACATGAACCTGGAGACTACAGGGTGGCTTCCTACTTTCACACCATCTACTGTAATGAAGGTGGAGAGTGCACTTCTTGGTGTTCCTACAGCACTGTAGCTCATCCTCTTAGAGAGCTGAGTCAGGAAGTCTAGGACCTGTTGTAGTTCAGGGTGTAACTGGTTAACATTGTTATCTTTGCAGAACTGAACCCAAGATGAAATGTAAGTCTGGTATTGTTTATGAGTTCCCTCTCTCCATGATTTCAATATAATGTCAAGAGGTTCACCAAATACTCCTTGGCTGGTCAAGGCAGACTTGACACAAGACAGCCAATGAGTTTTAGTTTCGGATACAGAGGGTGCACTTCCTTTGGGCTGTAAGGTAGTGTTAATGTTTGGCTGTGGTTGTTTATCTTGACAGGCTGATCCTGCATCATTTGAAGTAAGCGTGGGTACCAGAACTGTGTTTCCCACTGTGGGACCACCAAGATTGCCATAACTTTGCTTAGTTGTATGTACTGAAGGACTTTCCCTATCAGGCTAAAAGGGGGAAAACAATATATCAGTTGATATTTTGCCCAGTCAACAGTAAAGGCATCAATGGCTATTGCCCCTGGGTCAGGCTTCCAGGCAATATATTTTTCAACCTTATAATTCAATCTGGAAGCAAACATATCCACTTCAGGCATTCCCCACTTAGCTGCCAGGCTCTGAAAGCAAACTAAGTCAAGAGACCATTCGGTATTGCTATGGAAATCTCGGCTAGCTCTGTCCGCCTCTATGTTGAGTTTGCCTGGCAAATGGGATATGGATAATGTTAATTCTCTTTCTCTACACCAAAGAATAATTTCCCTTGTAATTTCATTGCACTGAAGGGAATGTGTACCTCCCATATGCTGAAGGTATGATACTGCTGTAGTATTGTCACACAGTATTTTAATGGCCTTTGCCCGCAGGTGTCCACAGAGTGCTTTGAGTGACAGAAAGATTGCTTTTATTTCTAGGTAATTAATGTGATGGTATGCTTCTTCAGCTGACCATCTGCCACTTGCTAATAACTTAGAACCCTCAATTATGCCACCCCATCCCTTTAGGGAACTATCAGTTTTGAGAGTTATGGTAGGTGGCTGTAAGATTACAGGATTGGGACAGTGGTCAATATCTGAAATCCACCATCTCAAATCCTCCCTGGCAAGGGGTGAGATGGTCATATCACCATCTAGGTTCCAGCCATTAGACTTTAAGGCAATCGTCTTGTCATTCTCTAGGGATCTGTAGAATAAAGGTCCATAAGCCACCATAAGTCCCACTACTGAGGCAACCTCTCTTATGGGTACACGCCCCTTATGACTCAACAGAGCTTTGCATGCAATTTTAATTTTCTTTGCTTTTTCTGGGACCATGGAGACTTGCATGTTGATTGAATTTATGATAAAACCCAAAAATTGAACCTCTTGGGTAGGGTTTGTTACTGACTTAGTATCATGAACAGTGAAGCCCAGGGATGTGAGCAAGCACATTGTCTCTCTTATTTGTGTTTTGAGTACCTCAGATGAGTCAGCAAGTAGCAGGATATCATCAATGTACCCTACTAACTGGTTACCTTTTGATCTAAGTGATGCATAAACTGGTTTCATTAATTTAGTGAACACTCTTGGTGCACTTGATAACCCATTGGGCAGACAGGTGAACTCATAAACTGAGTTTCTGAACACAAATCTGAGGAACTTTCTATGTTTCTGGGCTACAGATACTGAATAATATGCATCCTTGAGATCAAGTACTGCCATCCAAGACCCTTGTCTTAATAACTGGGTAGCAGATTGTAAGGATTCCATCTTGAAATGATGGTAGGTAACATGCTCATTGAGCTTTTTTAGATTTAGGATGGGTCTGTGAGATCCATCCTTCTTTGGTCTTGTAAAGATTGTTGAGATGAATTCATCCTTACAATGAGAAGTTTTCTCAATAACCTGTTTTTTGAAGAGTTTGTCAATTTCTGTGGCAATAATTTGTTCTTCACCCTTGGAAAACTGAACAAAAGGTGTTGCAGTTTGACAGGGAATAGTGTCAAAGGCTATATGATAGCCAGTAATGATCTCAAGGATGTTAATATCAGAGGTGATTTGCCTCCAATTATCAACAAATTTATTTATGTTGCCTGCCTTAAAATTTGTGGCACTTACCAGCTCATCAGGGCTAATTGGGTGTGATTTCAGGTTTATTTGGATTGTTGTTGTGGTGTTTTGGAGCCCTTCTGAGCTTCTTTCCTCCTCCAAGGTCTGTAGCCTTGGCCTCTGAAGTTTTTTGAACCCCTCTGAGAGTATTTGTAGGATCCACCACTGTTGTTGTTCTGTTGCCCTTTGGTCTGGAATTTAGCTCCAATTTTATTTTCATCTCCTATATCTTTGAGCTGTTTCTGGAGATCATCACCAAAGAGCATATCTGAGAAAGGGACCTGAGGAGAGCATAGGACTGCATAATCTTTTCCTATGTCTGTTTTCATTAGTTGTTTTCGCTGCATGTTTATTTCATAATTGACATGAGTTAATAGTGATAAAGCCTCAAGGCCCATTTTCTTCATGTCCTGCAGCTGTTCTTTGTCCACACGTCCTGTCATGGACAGGTCAGTCATGCGTGCGACTGGTATTATCCCCTTTACTAAGGCCTGTTGTATCTTATACATCTGAAGATCTCTCTTCTTGGTATACTCACCAAGTTTACGCCAGATGCCTTGGTTCACCCGTGTAGGTTTAACATTCTGGCAGTTTTCCGGGCTCTCTTGACGGTCAATTTTGTCTTTCAGGCCCTTGTCAGGTATACGATGCCTGAACATTTTATCGACTAGTTTGGCTAGTTGTTTGTTTTGAAGCTTAGCCCCGACAAGGTCGTCCGACTCATACTCTTTTTGTAGCTCTGAGAGCGTGTCGTCGAGTGAGTCATCTGAATCGTTTTCGCCATCTGACAGCCCAGTACTTGGCTTCAAGAGCTCATTAAGGAGCTCATTTGTGTCGCTGTCATCCCCTGTAATTTCTGAGGATGATTTGCCTTCGCTCGTGGAGCGATGGCCGTCATGGCGAGATTTTTTGGCGGGAAGATTCTCGGCATCTGTAGATTGTCGTTTAGCCGGACCTTTCCCTTTTCCCTTCACGGAAGGGGCCTCTTCTTTCTGTGTAAGATGTTTACTTAAGTTTAGAATGGCTGATGTTAGTAGTTTTATCTCAGAACTACTGCCCTCTGTGGTATTTTGGTGGCTGGACTTCGAGGAGGTCCTTTCTTGTATACTCGTGTGGGCCACAGGATTCTTAGGCTCGTTCAGGTCGTCCCCTTCCACGTCAGATTCTAAATCCACATCTTCTGGAGGTTTCGGAAGTGTTGATTTGGCCGTATTGTCCATCTTTATAGAGTAAAATTCCAATAATTGGTATTAAACTCAACGTGAGTTCTCATTTACCGACTGTTCGCTCGGACGTCAAACTCGCACTGAGCTCGGATACTCAATGCTTGCTATCTCACGTGACCTTCGATTGTATGCAAATGCAAGGTAGAATTATTCCCATTGTATTCCCATCTCAGGGTTTTATTTGGAAAACTTTAAGAAAATCATTCCATATTTGGATTTTTATTGGGAAATTATTTCCATTGTATTCCCATCTCAGGGTTTTATTTGGAAAACGTTAAGAAAATTATTTCATATTTGGATTTTTATTGGGAAATTATTCCCATTGTATTCCCATCTCAGGGTTTTGTTTGGAAAATGGTTTCAATGCTATCCCAAGTTTGGGAATATATTGTATTTTAAAAAAAGCCTTTCTGCAATCCCCAAAATTTTCCCAAATTTGGGTTGTGTTTTCCCAATAATTTCCCAACTTTGGGAAATTTTCCCATTAATTTCCCATTTGGGAAATTGAAAAAGTTTCCTGTGAAAAGTTCCATGGTCATATTTATATTTACATATTTTGTACATATCATCTACATATTTATTTACATATCTATTTACATATTTATTTACATTTTCATTAACATATTAATCGTGTGGTTAAAAAAATCGCCACTAAAATCATTTATTCCTCTGGAATTAGTTGTTGCTTGTGAAGTATTGCTTTTAATGATGACAATTTACTTTGAATGTGTTGCTTAAAAGAAGTAGACTTGAAATATTTATAATCTTTGCTGCTTGTAGGTACACTGGGATCTTCATCATCACCAGGATCTTCATCATGATCATCATTATCATCCTCAAAGTCAATATCGTCATCTTCAACTGGCTTTCAGAGCTGAATGTTCCATGCGTTGGAGAGTTGCTGTACATCTTTAATGAGGTTTGACAGACAAATGCTACATTGGTTATCTGTCAAACACTCAGGGTGAAATGAGTGACCACATGTCAGTCTCTTGGTTGAGGACTCTACTGGTGCTTGACAGTCATGATTATCACAATCCACAGTGCTGTTGGGTTGAAACAATGGCCATCTATAACCCAAAGGCAGACTTTTCCTACAGAAGGCTTTGTTAAAGCTTGCAAGATGGAATGAAGATTTCCCGTATGGTTTGCCAGCCTCGTTAATTGGTCTTGGGAGCTCATATGACTGACCAAGATTTGTTGCTACACGTTCAAACATTTCCATGATACTTTCAGCTGCTAGACCTGAAAAAAAGACTACATGTTAGAACTATATACATACATGTATGTTTATAAGCACAGTATTCATGTTTGGAATTGAATTGATGGATATACAGATTGAATCTAGTTTGACAATGAATTTTTTAATTATTATTACCAGACAGTAGAAGCAAATCTTGGTCACTAATTCCTCGTTGGTAGCCATTGACATAGTCTTCTTCGAAGTAATTGGGTTCACAATTGGACCTGGCCAGTAGACGGGCTGTTTCTTGAATTTGTGGGGCTTTGTCATTTTTACTTATTCTGCTTCTCAATCGTGAATGGAATATCTCCACTTTCTTTTCGCTAATTACAGAGCACAGATGTTGTTTGGCATTGTGATATTCTTGGAAGGAGCTTTGATGGTAGTTCTTGTCACTAATCCATGACAGAGTGTCTTTATTATAATGGTGGCGTTCCATAGCTATAAACATAATGGCCAATCTCTTCATTGATTCTTCAATGTATTGAAAGCTACCTCCCTTGACAAAAACAGGGTAATGAAGAAATGTGAGTGGGACTAGTTCTTCAAATAAATGGAACAAACAGACAAACTCTACATCTTTACACTCTTGAAAAGCTGCAATGATTACATCTCTGATCTGTAACCAGCCTGAAAATGTAAGTGTGATGCACAATGAAATCTTCTCTGGCTTTGGTTTCAATGGCAAGATCTTTCTTTGGCCAAATACTGACTTGTACATCTCTTGAAATATTGGATGGTATCTTATGATAACATCTTCAGTGGCATTCAAGTAGACATGGAACTGCCCAAGCTCAGGAATCATGGAGTCATGTTTTTCTGATGATATACAAATATTTTTCTTGTGGAAGTACCATGTTGGCCAGTCTCCAGCTACAGGAAGGACATTGGTGTTTAAAAATGTTGACAGCTCTGGCAGTACTTGGAACATATACTGGTGGGTGTCTCTATAATCATTAAGACTATGTAGATCTTGTTCTATCTCATCTATGAGTACAGTTGATTTTAGAGACTGGGATTGGTCTTCTCTTGCATAAACTCTGTGAAATAATATGACAATAATATTGAACTCCCTTGCTATGGGCATGGGATACAAAATATTAGAGTCATCCAGTGTCATAAGTACTTATAGTACTTAATAGTTTTACTTTTTCGACTAGTACTATTTCGTGCTAATTATTGGAATGGTATTGTAAGGATATAGACTGTGTTTTCACTTGTTATGCTAAGTATTTTATTATTTGACTCTGTTGTTGTATAATTTTTATTGTAAATAAAATTTTTATATCCCCCAGTTGTGCTTACTTAATGTTGCATGATTATAATTTGATGCATACCTGAGTTCTTTCAAGGATTTCCTCAGCAAACAAGGATTTATCTGTTTGTAACTTGCAGGAAGGCCCTCCAGAAATGTGTGTTGACAATACTGAGACCATGCTGCACTGATTTCTTGTACAACAGCTTGACTGCAGATTCCTCCTTTGCATATTAATCGTTGAGGTTGTCTTCCAGATATATGAACTGTTACTTCTCTGTGAACCTTATTCACTGACTTGACTGCTTCGTACTGGTGGATATCCAACATGATGCTTGCCATGTGAACAGCATTTGATATCTGTCTCCCCTGTGGTGTCTTGATTGCATTTATGTTGTGAAAGTCATCAATCATCAAAATAAGAAAGGTTCCCTATAAAAGAAAGATTTATTTAATATTGGCAGTTTAACTATATGTTATGAATTGTTTCAAAAACAACACATACATGTAATACAATAATGATTAAATGCTGATATGATGCTACAAAGAATAGTTTTTTTTAATTAGGGATCATGTCATAATAATAAGTTGAATTAGATCTTTAAAAAAAGTTGTTATGTCTTGTGTTTTGCTTTTTTTGTTAGAATGACTAAGTAATGTACCTTTTTCATAACAGAATAAAGTTTATCTTGAACTTTTTTTATATAGCCATTTGAAATCTCATGTTTCTTCAATGTTTTTGTTTTTGGGTTTCGGGCAAATCCCAAGGTTATTCCGGCTGAGAGTCCTATAGATGATAAACCTTGTAATTCCAAAAATATCCCACATTCATCTTGGAAATTGCCATGTCTTTGATTCCTGTTGAATGCATAATATGTACATGTTAAAATCAAATTAAGTGTTAATATCAAGGGTAAAAAAAATATGTATAGGAATTATTACCTGTAGTATAGTAAATGCCAGATAAGTGATGTAACTCTCCTTTCTTGCATGTGCACCTTTTTCTCTCCATGTCTTTCACTTGATATACTATTAAGTAACGTTGTGTATAGTGTTGGTACATGCTGCATAACCAATGCCTTCATGTTGTCATGCCCCACCAGTGATTGTCGGTCCTTGTGCTTGTCAACTATTGTGCCCAATTTTCTCAAATTGTCCTCAAATGTTGGCTCTTAAATTGAAACAAGATTGAATCATGTAAGTAATGAAGTTTATCAATAAAAATGCTTTCATTTATCAAATAGATTTTTTGTGTAATTCTCAATAGAATAATATGTACCTTCTAATTTTGATTGAATCTTTTTCCAGGTGCTCATTTTGACTTTGATTTCTTCTTCTTCACTTTCTTCTTTTCTGTCACATTGGTTCTCTTGCTGAGACTTGAAATATAAAAATTATAGGTCATTACAAAAGTGTTCAGTGAACATAATTATATTAATGCAATGACATATATATCATTATTTTCATTGATCCCTACCTGCAGACTTGATATATCTGTATTTTCTTTATCTTCATGTATCTGGTCTGTTGTTCCAACTAACTGTGTAAATTAATTCAATTATGATATTTTTATTTTTCAAAGTTATTTAAGTTTTAATGATAATTACTGATAAAAAAGTAATACTATAGATAAGTGTGTATGTATTTATATATTTATTTGACCTTTCATTAGATGTTTCGAAGTAGTTTTTTTGAAGTCTTATATGAATATATAAACATAAATTAAAATACTATTGTCAAACTTTAATAGCAAGACTTACTTTTTGTTGTTTGGGAGGTGTAATATTTTCTGAACCAATATCTGCATCAATGAACCTTTTTGGTGCTTCTTTATGACATATATTGCACCATCTAGGGCCAGGTGTATATTGGGGGTCATTTTTGCCAGCCTGATCTAATATGGAGTGGTAAGTTTGGGGAATTTGGTGGGGATGTAAGGATTTTGAATGTCCCCAAGTTGATGGACATGAACATCTTTTGTTGTTGTTTCGCCGTATTTTATCAAAATGATGCTGACAAAGTCGTTAAACATAGGGGATTTTTCCACATCTATGAATTTCACTGTTTGATTTTCTTAATATGCCCCTACAATCCTGTGATAACTGTCTAGTTTTGGCAAAATAACACAGCATGTTTTCAATCAGCACTAAAAAATCACAACAAGTGCTGTCGTCAGCCGATCTATTGATGGCGACAAAAGTATTTTTGTTGTCATTCAACTTTATTACTCTAGTTCATAATGTGTGCAAGCATTAAGTTTCTTGTGCAAAGTATATATGATGTAAAATCTATCTGTCTAAAAGTCTCTTGACTTACAGATCTAAGTATTGTTTGTTTTGGCTAAGTTTTGACAATTTATATATGTAAGTTTTTACTAAGATGGCGCTTTGAATGCTCGGTGTAATGTGGATATGCTCGAGAAATTAGTCGCTATTTCGTTTAGAAAAAAGGCGCTTTTTGCTTATCAAGCATAATTATATATTGGTCTATGGACAAATAAAAGAGTCATTGGCATTTGTAAACAGTTTTATTGATACAGATTTGTTTTTCTCCCTTCTTTAAGTTACTTTTTCGAAGTCAAAAATTTCATAAAATGTCCGCCATTTTGTGAGTTGTTTTGAGACGCCGCTGACCAGTACAATAGAGTGATCGTAAGCGTATTTCCGCGGTGCCATCGCCAGCCAATATCGGGCATCATATTAAATCCGTTAATGTCATTAAGGTGTCCAGGAAATCTAGGAAAATAAATTTGATGACAATGATGATGATGCTAATTTTTGGGCGATAACACCATTATAAATTACTCAATAGATTCATAACATAACATATTTAAATCTTTCTTCTCATGTCAAATAAACCGACATCCTTATCACGAACACAAAAATAAAAAGTATAAAATTAAAATGCTTACGCTGCTGAACAGTGAACAATCAATCCATCTGGCGTTATGATTATGTGGCTTGACATGAAATGCCTCTTCTTGTCACCGCGGTAAAACTTGCCTGTCTTAAGGACGGCCTCCATATTTCATGAATTGTTGCATCGATGATGCCAACACAGGAAGGATACTTCTCCCAGTATCCCACCCATGAATTCCATTCTGCTATTGTGGGCCATCGAACTTCGTTTGTGTAGTGGTCAAGTAAAAGAGGAACGACATTATGTATTGTTTTATTGGTATAAGTAAGGATAAGTAAGGTCAACTCTGAACTTCGCTCCAAGGGTCTGCAACCTTGGATATCGTCGTAACCATATCAGTACAAGGAGTAGTCTGTTTTTGATGTTTAATCGTTGAACTCGAATCCTGCGACGGTTTGCGCAGTCATATAAAATGATTGGCCATCTCATTTCGACAAAAAGTTCTTCAAATGTTTCCAATGTCTCACCAGTAAGGTACCAGAATTTTATGGGAGCCAAAGCAAGTTTGCTGTAGTAATCATGACCTCCATTAGGCTCTGGAAGTCCAGAAAGACCGAGGCGATCAAGGACGTTACCAAGACTGTATGAATCCAAGACATTAATAAGACACGTGAGCAAGAAGATTACTTGACTCATGAAATTCATTGGAAAATGTGGAAAGTTGTTGTTGTTCCATTTCAGAATTTTCAAAAGGCCAAGAACTATAAAGACAGTATTACTGAAAAAGGACGGAAAAACGGGAGGAGTCATGGCAGACCTTCAAAGGTTATGTCATGTAAATATTATGAACGAAGGTTTATAGTCTATCGGGGATTAACAAAAAGATGTACCAAGAATACAAAAGAGGTATTGGCCCATTTGTCCTGAAAAACGTGACAACAACAATTCACACAATTTATCTTTTCGTCAACTTTAATGGGATTTTTTAGTAAAACTGACAAATTTTTCAGCATTTGTTTGTGTTCCTGATTAGAGCTAGTGATTAGACTATTGCCGCTGAATAAAGTAGACGTCGAAGAAGAATGGACCAAATTGCATCGTATGATTGTTGATCCTTTGAGAAATTATTTAGTTGTCACCTTGGTATGAGTCATAAAAACATGCGTTCACAATATGAGTATAAATACAGGTTGCTTATCATGTCCCAATGCAACTAGAACATTGGCTTTAGAAAAATGGAAGGCGAAAGAAACATATTTTTAGAGGCGGCACTAAAAGGGACGCCCGTTATTACCAATCCAAAGGAATATGACGAAATGAAACTGAAAAGGAGTAGCTCATCTGAAGCAAGAAACAAGAGAAAAGAATCCAGTACGAGAAGTGCTGAAGAAACGGCACCAAATTTAAGCAAAATGTTGGAACTTGCCATAGTAAAAGAAGCTATACATAACGTTGGACAGCTGCCTTCCAGAGTGTTACGGTATGTTCAGCTTATGGCAAACAAACTTGGACACATCTGTAGGAAAAACTGGATGCCCCACAAGAGAAGCAGCAAGAAGAAGAATACTCCGGAGAATGAAAGAAACGTAAGTGTAGTTTATAGCAACTCGAACTATAATAGGCTTTTTTCTAAATGTAATGGAGGTGCGCTCTTTGTTTATTTTTTTATGTAGAGGAGAACTAAAGGATGAAAAGTCGTGTACTACAGCATCAAATTCCGACAGTAAACTGCCGCCAAATAGCAAGGTTGTCGAGCCAGAGCACTTGTACCGAGGTAATTCCGAAGAAGAAAGCAAGGACAAGGAGAGCGACTGCAATAAATTTGGCAGGGATGGTCTATTTCTGTTATCAAAAGGAAAAAGAAAGGCTAAAGAAGTAGTCGAGTGGGTCAAACGAAAGGGGCAACAAGAAAAAGAGAAAATAGTTGATCCTTTTGATGACAGCGATGGGGATCATAAAAATGAAGGTTGGTGTATGAATGATATTTAAAGTTTGTCAGAGGGCGAGCGGACTACCAAACAATGTGGAGTTTTCAAAAACGGTGCTAGCGTTATCTAATTCTGCGTTATCTTTTCTTGATTTAAAAGTAAAACAGAAGAGATCAAAGAGGAAGAAAAAGGCCGACCAAATCGACGATTTGATGTCATTAATGCCCGCGATGACGAATGCTGTAACAAGGGCTGCTCTTGCCCACGAGAAGGCTGTGAAAAAGTGGCAATGTATTTCAGATACGGAGTAAATTTTGTCAGGAGATATTTATTGCATTAGACGGATAATAAATGCTTTTCTTTACTTGTGTTTTAGTCTATCTTTCCTTTAATATTAACTTGGAACTGAACTTGATAACACGATTAATTAAAACTGTACAAATGTTGAAAGCGTAAAGGTGTTAAATCGAGAGTAACGTGATACCTTAGTGCATGAATAACAATACATTCCCTAAAGTGGTACTGCAAAGTGCATGAGACACTTGACCTAAAAATAAAAGGTCTACTGGCAATCGCGGTATGACATTTGGATATATGTTAACTTGCCGTTACTTTTTAAAAACTATGGTTTTCAAGCATGTATAGTCAAAGACTATTTAGTTCACAACTTTAAAAGATTATCCATGACAATGGTGAATTTAGGTGAGCTTTCTGTAGCGGTATTTCAGCGCCAAGTAATTTCTTTAAACTTGGCCAGGTTGTGTGTTATGTTTACCTAAAAGCATCCCAAAATTGTCGTCGAAATAAACGGACAGATTTTTCGCAAAATCGAGTTTTTGTGAAAACAGTGCATTTGCTTAATCGCTTACATCTTACAACTTATTAACCTGAAATGCAAGCAGAATATACCATATTATAAGTAAATGATTGTTTTAGATGTTGGTAAAAGTTTTATAGCGATTGCTTAAAGGGCGCAAAAGGTATGAGTATCGACATAAGCGATTCGGCCATTTGGAAATACCGAGCCACCTTAATGTCTGGTCGCGAGGGAACGAATGTTTTACGAAGAGAAGCCGAGGGACCAGACATTAAGTGTTTCGTCATATAGCAATTGAGAAATATTGAGAAGTCAGTTAACGAAATAAGAACTTCATTTAGCAAGCTAAATGCATGAATACTGACCATGATTTTACAAATACAACTCACATACGGTCTTGTATTTCTCTACCAAAAAGCGAGGAAAGTAGCAACACCATTTTTAGTCGCTTTTTTCGTATTTTCCAAATTTTTTTTTCTCAATAAAAATCTGTAATTTCTCTGTAGAAACACTGGAAAATCTCTATTGTTTCGCTTCGAGCTCCATTTGTAATGAAAATTCAAGCAAGATGTCTGCTCCCCATCTGATGTTTTTGATTGGTGCAAAATATAACGCCATCAGCGACTGCACGTTCTGATCACGTGCACTTGTTTATTGCCACGATTATTGTCACGTGCAACTTATTTGCCGACCGGGAAACATTTAGATTTAACTAGTGTCACGTGGTCATCTTTTAACCAATGAGAGTGTTCGTTATATCGGAAAATTTCATAGCTGTATAACAATAATATTTATTTGATAATGATAATAATACTTGATTTTTATAAAGCGCGACTTTAACATGTGAATATGATGAACTGCGCATTATCTAGACTTAGAATATAAATATAAATATAAATATTTAAAAAATCACATTAGAAAAAAAAGCAAATTATAGATAAAATTCAAATATGATATGTACTATGAAAATGATGGCCTAAATAAATGATGAAGAACATAAATAAATAATATATGTAGAGATAAAATTCAAATTACATATATATATATATGATGTATATACACTCGATTGCAGAAGCGTTGTAGTATACATTTGCACATATATACAAATATCTAATGAGATGCATAATGCAAAATAACCATTTTCAACGCCTATAACCAACTCATTTATACTCTGTACGATCTAATAGACAAGAAAAAAATATTAAAAGTAATAGCTAGTATTTTAAAGTTAATTCTAAACTTAACTGGTCACCAGTGTAAAGAAACTAAAATAGTTTTATATGATAAAAACGAGGAGCACAACAAACAAGCCTAGCTGCTGTCGTACTCTTTGCACCTTATTTAAATGAGTGGCGGGAAGCCCATAGAGAAGACTATTGCAGTAATCTATTCTACCAATTATCAATGCGTGAACTAAAGTTTCTGCAGATTCTCTAGCAGATTCTCTTATGCGCATTAAATTGTTTATATGATAAAACGCAGCGCTGCAAGTTCTACAAATTTGAGTTGTAAGACACATATTTAATAGATCATTACTGAGGCACGCAGCATTCGTAGGTATAATTATATTATACCTACGAATGCTGCGTGCCGAAGTGATTATCTAGTATAATTATTGTTCTTATCAAAATCCAGTTGTTTTCTTTCTAGCTTGTTTATCATAGAAACAAAGCCAATAATGAATGTCTGATTTTCCTCTATGCATTCGTTGGGATAATGCAGACTGAAAACGATGGATTTTGATAAGGTCGGTAATCATTTGTATCAAACCATGTTCTTAAGTTCTTGGCAATGTCTGTTGACGTGATTTTAACTTCACCAATATTTAGTTGATTTACGCTGATCTTTTCCAACTGCATTTTAGTTCCAATGATTAAGAATTCAGTTTTGTCATCGTTTAGTTTTAGTTTCTCTGAGAGCATCCAGTTGCAAATAGCATTCACACATTGTTCCATGGCAGCCATTGCATCATTCTGATCAGGTACAGAGTTCGATCGAAACGATAAATACCATTGCGTGTCATCAGCGTACACTTGAACATCAGGCAGTCGTCCATGGGGAACATCAAACAACTCATTTGTGTAGATTGTAAACAGGAGCGGTCCAGGGCAAGAACCTGCGGAACACCATAAGGTAGTGGAAAAACTTCAGAATTGCACCCTTCAAGATACACTCGCTGAGTTCTGTTACTGAGGTATGAGGAGATCCACTTCAGAGCATAGTCAGTAATCCAACAAACTAACAAAGGGAAGCATATTCTTTACCAATGTCTGGCCACTAGCAGACGTCGCTGAATATTTATTTCATAAGAAGCATAAGTGAAAAGTGAAATTGCTTCAAGTCCCTGCTTCTTCAGCTGCTGACACTCATCAGAATCCAAAGATTTGGCATTGAGCAATTTATCTGTCATACGTATGACAGGTATGATCCCTTTAATGAGAAATTCCTTAAGATGCCACTGTGTCCACCTAAACTGTACCTCTAAATGTGCTGGACCTTCATCCGTCCCTCTGTCGACTCTGACACAATCAACTATCTTTCCTTCGAAGCACACGTCTAATTCTGTTTTTTTCTCTCAAGAAATACAAATCGGCCTGATGCTAAGTTGGTGTTTTTTCGTGTAAAACATCAGGAGCCTTCATGACTCTTGCCCGACACTTATCCCGTATTCTCTGTTGCCATAAATATATAGGATGGAATTTGAATTTGGCCCACATGCTGAATGAGATGTTAGTTCAGGATTGTATCTTATATAGAGAGCCTTATGATTCTTGTGTGTGTAGTTACTATCGAGCCTGAAACCCGCTTGGTCCTCTCTATTCAGAATCATTTTATTACTGCCACCTTTAAGTTGAATTACATCTAGTCCCTTGTAAAAAGTATATGACCAACGGCTATCAGGGTTAAACTTCACATCGAATCCTTTCCTTGCTCTTTAGTAAGTGATTGCAGCTATGCTTTTGTATCGTTCAGCTGATATTCGTCTGTGATTGCGCACAGCACAAAATTGAACAACTGTGCTATAAAAAGTGCAATATCTAGAAAGAATTTATCGCAAAAAAACGACCACTCAATTGGCGTGTTTGTGCTACACGAAGCATGTCAACAATGTCGCTTCATGAACGATTGTTTCAGAAACGATGCGATGTGAAACTGACTAAGATTGTTACAGTGACAATATTTGAGCCCTTTAAAGGGATAACTGAGCTCCGTAAGCAGAATATTAAGCCCTGAATACCTGCAAGTGAATATTCTACATATACATGATTCAAAAATGTTGCTGTGTATCTATCAGCAGTAGACACATACACTCTTCGAGTACGTTTTTTTTTTTTGCACTGTGGTGATGTGCAATGGGTCATGTCTTTTCTTATTGTTACATCTTCCTGACATGGCATAGTGTCCAGGACTTGCAAATGAAATTCAGTCAAGCTGCTGGTGCATTTTAAAACATCCATTGTCACTCCTTCGACGTATTTTTCGAAGAATCGAACACTCTTACGCATATGGTCGTCGGGCTTTTTACCAACTGATGGTTTGTCGCCGGTTTTCGTTACGTTTGTCTGAGGATGACTGTCCCTGACATTCACTCTGTACGCTCTCTGCGCTTCTTCGAAACTTTCCTCCTCCTGGCCTGGCCTAATAGAAGTTACAGCAGATGCACAAGCCTCAACAACAACAATTGAGTTATTGCGCTCTTTTTCTTCTCGTTCTACCGCTGTTGGTCCATTACCAACAGTTCGCTGACCTCGAGCTTGACGATGTATTTCAGCAGCTTCGAGAACAGCTGCTGAGCACTCTGTTGTGATGACATCAAGGAGTCTTTTCCTGTATCCCGAGGCTGTCAATGATTTTGCATTTGATACTTCTGCAGGACGACTGCAGAACTTCTTGAAAAATATGTTCATGAAAGTTGAAGCTGTAATAAAAAAATCAACTGAAATTGTCGCAGCAACGTTTCATTTTTATTTCCAAAATTCAGTATTTAATATATTTTTTAACATTTTTAATATTTGGTTGCTGAGAAAATCACCCTAATAGGTACAAGTTTAGGTTTTGGTTCAATAAAAATCCTAATCCTTGTGAATGCTGCAATTTTATTATTTACAATATTCATACGTATTCCATGTGTATATGTGTATTCTATGGTGGCTCGCACATTAGCAACACCCTTCCTCAACCGTTTTGTCCTGACTAGCAGGTCGTTTTCCTCTGTCACCATCCTTTCTGACAAGAGGAGTCTCTACATTAGAGAGCTTTCTGTTTAATTCCAGGATAGCGTTTGATAAAGCAGCCATTTCAGGTCTTAGGGACTGGTCATATAATACAGGGGGTGGGGGGTTGGCTGGAAATAAAGAATAACTGCACGATTATTTTCCTCTGACCCACCCTCATATTTTTGCACATAATTACATGAACCACCCAGATTTTCAAGCACAAAAATGAGTGACCCACCCGAAGTGGCTGAAGGTTTGATCACGTATAAGAACAACCTTGATTTATGCCCATGTATTACCATTGACATTCCCTGTATTTCCCATTTAATGTTATACATTTATTTAGGTTCAGCATTGCCAACTTTGATCAAGTATGATTTCAACAAAACGTACATATCAAAAATACCTGGCACCTTTTTGCGCATTTATTGTAGAATCAAAATATTGAAATGGATATGGAAAAAATAATAACGTATCATACTTATATCTTAGAGTGCATTTAGTCAAACTGTGAAATAGTTGACGTCACCTAAATTAGATAACTATTTTACTATTTTAGCTGACGTCACATAATTTGAAAAATCACGTGCCAGCGCTCTGAAAATCAGGGGGCGTAGTAAACAAAAGCTAAGCAAATGAAGGGTGCGAGAAAAATCAATTTTCAAAGACGAATAACAGGGAAAATTATCTGTTTATCTTGTTGGAAATGTAATCATCAAATCTGCAGTACCCGTTTTGATAAATATACGAGCAAGAAGCCCATCGGAGACATGAATGCCCGGGAGTTAAGTTGGATGACATGAAGAAGCTACGAGCAAATATTCTTGTATGATTGAGGTTTCAAGAGAACGAAACTGCTATGGAGTAGCACTGATGTATGAACGTTTAAACTGCAAAAAATCCAGACTAAATCAGAAGAAAAGATAGCTGAAAAAAAGCTCAAGACCAGAGATTAGAGCAGCTTTGAGCATCGGGATATACCGTACGTGCGACGCGTTTCTCCGCAAGCACTTAAACCCAAGAGGAATCCTTGAAACTCTAGCTTCGAAGTTACAGTAAGAGAACCAAAAGCAACTGTTATTGTATAATTGATGGCACCAGAATTCACCCATACAATGTCAAATGCATTTAGAAATACAGTATTTGAAATATTCCTTTATTATTTACTCGGATAAACTGTACAACAATTTTTTTTTTTTTTTTTAATTTTATTTAAACATATTTATCATAACATTTGCCCCAAAAGCAACGAGACTTAACAAGGGGGCTTACGTCTATTTTACAATATAAATAATAAATAGCAAAAGCGGAAATTAGAAAATAAGTACAATAAATACACAATAAATACGAACTAAAATTAGTACAACAATCTTATAATGAGATAACAATAGGGGGGAAAAAACTATGTAGCATCAAAGTCGGATTGAAAACGATTAGTAGCTAGAATATATTTTTGAACTTCAGAAAATAGTTTATAATTACTTTTTAAGTCTAATTCTTTAAAGCCATAAAGTAAACAATTTAATTTTTGCTTAATTAATTTTTACAACAATTTGAACTATAGTTCTTCGAACTATATTCGATATTGTTTATTTTCATTGACTAGTCTAGCGTACGAGATTCAAAAAATGGCGGGCTAAAGCAATTTTCTCTATAACGAACAGGATTTGAAATTGGCGGCTTAGACTAGCCCCCCCTGAATTACATGACCGTTGGTTAGGCGCGCGTTTACTATTTTAGGTGACGTCACCTAAATAGTTAACTAATTTAGATAAATTTATCTAACTATTTCACAGTTTGAGTAAATGCACTCTATTGGATGAAACCCTTTGCTTCGGCTAAAAAAAAATATATATATTAAAATAATGTTTTTCCCTTAATCAGAAATTATGTTTATGTACTTTCTATTTTTGCCAGTGCTATCCAAGAGCTTTCAGATGATATCTTAGAACTTTGCCACAAAGCGCTTTGACGAGATTGCACGTTTGCAATTTGCCGTTTTTAACTCAAATCTTAGATAGAACGTTTCATAAACTCGCAACTAAGGCGCTTTAACTATGAATAAGCTAAGAACAAAATATGTAAATACATAATCGGGTACATAAATAAATAAAGGATTTTGTAGTTCTATCTCACTGATTAAAACCACCAATAAATCAATACCTTAATCAGAGTCTCCAAAAAAATGTCTTGATCGGTAAGTTGTTGTATGTCACCCACCTCTTGTTTTAAGGGGTTCAATCTTTTCTACCTCATCATTTGTGTCGTCATCACTTGAAAAGCCAATTTCATGTAGCACTAAATCAGAATAATCATCTTCAATGTCACTTGCATCACTGTATTTGCTTTCTTCTTCATCGGCATCACTGTAGCTGCTTTCTTCTTCATCGCCATATTCTTCCTCCACACCGTCCGTATTTTCTGCTTCATTCTCCAATTGAGTCTTGGCCAAGAAATACAAAATTCAAAGTCGTCGTATTTCATTTTAGATTCAGCTTCTTTCTTCTGTTACTGGAGATACTGAAGATGCTCAAGATATTTGCGAATAAGGTGTTCCTCTAATGATAATTGTGGCCCACCCCTCCTATCCCCCCCTTCTATACTTTATGACCAGTCCCTTATAATGTTTTCTTCGGAATCTCAGTATTTCTTCTTCTTCAGGCATTAGATGTATTCTTTTCTATCCTGTACTGTTTTTCTGAGAATTTCGGACTCTCTTTGCACTATTATGAAACTTCAGCTCGACTTAGCTCGAAGGTCAAACTCGCACTGAGTTCGTGGTCACGTGGCTTGCAATTTCACTTAATTGATCGCTCACTGTATGCAAATGCGAAGTAGAATTATCATCAATGTAAGCATCACTAAATAACACAAATTTATGTAAGCACCACAAAAATGAATGAACAAGAAACAAAATACGAGTTGGACTCATTAAGGTACCTTTACTGCGCTGAATAACATATAGAAAAGCTTGCCTTCAGGGTTCAAAATTTTGAGTTTGAGATCAAGGATGGTTCAGACAGGAGAGGCCGAGTAAACCTATAGCAAACAAACAATCAAACAAACAAACGAATAAACATAAAAAAGCTAAGGCTAGACAAAACTAAGAAAAAGGGAAAAAAATACAAATACAGTGGGATTCGAACCCACGTCCACCACTTTTAATTAGATAATTAATTCCAAAATACAGAAGAAGAAAAAATTAGTGCCTTCATGCCATACCCCTAGACATCCGCTGGGTCATCGTATGGTCTTCGGACATGACGGCGATTAAGTCCCTCTGCCCTTGGGTGTACGGATTACGCAGGATAGTGTTCTAGCCGAAGCATCAGGGGAGAGACTAGCCGGCCCCCAGACCATATCTATAGCTAATCCCTTGCACTCTGCCACGCACTGGCACGTTGATTTGAAGTGGAAAATAATCTAGTCTATGTGGTGCATTGTTTTCATGGCTATTGTTGTGCTAATTTCCTGAAATCGTGGCCCAGAGGAAAAAACTTGGGCTTCCAAGACATTGAGTCGAGCACGTTTGAGTGAGGTTATTACTTGGATGGGTGACTTGAAGTTCATAGTTCCCCAACTCTGTTTTTGAAAAAAAAGAAAATTTCTTAAGATACTCTAATTGATATAGACCTTATAAATGTTTTGGTTTTTCACTTGTAATCCGCAATAGTGTAACCCAATTGTGTCTGGCCAAATGCTTTGAAAAGTCTTCGAACAACGGATTAGCTCCTAGCTCATAGCCGGTGTTATCAGCTCTTATTTTCGCATTGAAATCT
Organism: Actinia tenebrosa; assembly: GCF_029948245.1. Lineage (NCBI taxonomy): Eukaryota > Metazoa > Cnidaria > Anthozoa > Actiniaria > Actiniidae > Actinia > Actinia tenebrosa. Next base: position 1,909,414 of record NW_028292573.1, read on the forward strand.
CCCATGATGATGATGACAATGTCCTGATCGTGGAAATCGTGCTTGTTAGATTCCTCAGCATCGTCAGTAGGAACATAGCAATGCATAATAATAAATAAATTTAGGCACTGCGAGCCTCCCAATAGGCACAGGGAGCACAATTTAGATAAAACTGAAAGATGAAAATAAAATCGGGGGGAAAATCTTCTTCGAGATGAAAACAACAGGAGGGAATTTTGTACATATACAAAAAGCATCCTTATTCTATATCAAATCACTTACATGTTCAAATTTTAGTAAATGTTCGAGTAGCCATCACTCTAAAACTAGACGCTATCTCCACCTTCTGTGTTGTTTTTTTATTACCAGAAATCTTTCTCATTCGAAAAATACAGGTTATTTCAGAGAGAAAAATCGGCTTCAAGGTGTATTTACATTGTTTTTTTGGGGGAGTTTGAAGCCTATGTATAAATTATATCTTCCTTTTACGAGAAGCAACAGGCTGATCAAAATTCATTTGCCATTTTTTTATGTGGCTTTGGTAATATTGCTGTTCATCTCCAATAGAGAAATATGATTTAGAAATCGGGTCTTTATTTCATTAGTTATCCACCAATGTTGTGTTCACATTATTTTCTTGCAGAAATTACGTTAGAGAGAAATGTTTTTTTTTTCAAATTTCTCAAAATCCATAAGCATCTCGACCCTTAGCTTGCAATAATTATATTGTACGATAACAGTGTTTTCATATGATCTTAAGTTTCATGCCGCAAAAAAAATCGGCTTATACCAAAAAAATTAAACTTTTTGCAAGTAATATATGCATAAAAACCGTGCATAGAAATTTGTTATTTGCAAACATTATCGTTGATTATACTATTTATAATGGTAATTGAACTGAGTGGAGTGCAATTTGGTCTGAAATCAAACGCGCGATTACAAAATCGCACGACCGCGTAGCGGGAGTGCGATTTGTAATTGCAAGTTTGATTTCAGACCAAAATTGCACTCCACTCAGTTCAATTACCACTTTATTATATCCATTTTGAAATCTTTTTTGAAAAAGACGTTTTTTCCAGTTAAACCGACATGACTTACAATCTAAAAGCAGTCGATTCAAACATGCTGTCAAGAGAACTTGTTTATACTGATCGAGCAATGATTCTCATTTTGAAAACCAACACTTTCAATCCAAAACTAAAATGAATTTATATCGGACCAAACGGTTTACGAATTAAGAAACATTTACTTACATTAAAGAGCAAGACAATCCTGCCCAAAAGGGTTGTAATGAACTGGCTGTTGTCCATACAGCCAATGCTCACTGCTTGTATTTTTACGATTTCTGTTCAACATGTTTAGATCACACTTGTGCCGACAAAACAGCAAAAATCAAAGGTGGTTTAGTCCTTCAGTTGTCCTTAAGAAGTCACGTAGCTCAGCAAAAATCTTCTTCTTAAGAAAAACTTCTTTTAATTACTGCATTTTCGATGTGTTGTTATGCTTTAAAGATTGAAAAGGAAACCACTTTCCACGATCAATCGCCAAGAAGTCACATTCAAAAGATGCCGATTGCATTTTCTCCCACTGCTTTTCGCTGTAATATCTTCAACTTACTTAAGCAGTTACTTTACAAAGATGCTTTTGACGATTTTAAGTGATCACTTGGTCTTTTTAAGTCCTTTTTACTGCTTTTTAATTCTTTTTTCAAGACTTTTGACGGTAAAATCGTTCTTCAGAAGATTTTTTTTTGAGCCGTGGCTCTTTTATTTCGCAAGAAGCGGTGAGCTCAACACTCAGATGGATTCCTTGATATAATTGGCTAGAAAATGACATGTCTCTCTTGTGATTGGTTCATATCAGTTGATGTGCAAAATCGTGCAATTTAGAGCTCAAAATCGTGCAATTTAGAGCTCAAAATCGTGCAATTTGTGCTGAAATCACTGCTGCAGGGAACCAATCAGATTGCAGGATTTGCTTGTGATTTCAAAATGGATGTAATAAAGTATTTTTATGTCATTAAGTATCTCATGATTTGAAAATCTCCATTGGTTTGAAGTGGAATTCTAAGAATAGTTTAGTTATATTCAATTTATCAACTTTAAAATATAAAAGTTTGATCCATTTATTACAGTGTTCCAGTCGCGACTAAGCATATGTGACAGATAACCAACAAACCCTTGTGTGTCACTGTAGTCTCCAGTAGCTATTATTCCTCCATTTCTTCCATGCATATGACTTTCATATAAGCCAATTCTACTATGGGTAGGGTCAAAGCATAACATCATTGATTTATCAGGAGGTGCAATTAGATTGATAGATAGCTTTTCACGTAACTGACACTCTTCATTTAATTTGTTCTCCAAACAGGACACATTGAATGCAGAATTATCTTCTACAATTTGTAAATTGAAGTGGTCATCTCTCGACTGAAGAATTTCTGGGACATCAAGATTGTATTGGCCAGGAGGTAATTGAAGTTTCTGGTAGTGCTCATTGCCAGCCGCTCTTATAATGTCTGCAAAAGAAGCTACTGACTCCATTATATTGTCATCCCTTAATGGAATGTGTATTTTACCTGACAGAAATGAATTGGCTCCAGTTGCTGCAGGCATTACTGCCAAAGGGATACCCAGAAAGCATAGCCTGGCTTATTTGAAATGGAAGCAAATATTCCTTTACACTTCCATATGACTTTATGTTAACTGTGGTTATTGGTTGTTGGACAGTTTGGTATGTAGTTGATGGTCGTGAACGCTGATACTGTGAGCATTCTCAACAGGATACTCATCAAACATGACAAGAAAAGATCGTAGACATTCGTGAAGGTCAGCGTTGTTCATCCCCCAGTAGGTACACATCGCTATCCACACCAAAGGAACTTTGTTGTAGTGATGCCGCTTAAAGCACATAAGAGTGACTGTCTGTAACGATCAAGCAAAATTCAAAATCCGTGGCAAACTTCGAAAAATCGATTTCGCTCATACTTTCAAGTTAGTTAGGGTAATGTATCCTAAGAATCGCTGTATAGTTGGTTTGATCAAATAACGCTTTATTATGGAGAAAAATGAAATTTTTCAAACACTCCCGAAAACGCCGTTCGCGACAGTAAATTTTGACTCAACTTTCGCGGCTGCTTGACAAAAAAAAAGCAACACTGGGAATTAAAACAACCCATATTCTTGAAGAACAATCTATTGAGTACGATATGCGTGACTTTGGGATCAATTGTACAATTTTAAGATAACAAAATAATTTTATTCGCTAGACGTGTGTTTAGAGTATCAAAAAATAGGTCTTACAAAAATATTCATTCTGAATGTGCTTAACCTCTCAGTCGCGTGAAACTTCGCTGGTTGATTATTCAGATGTTGGTCTTTCTAGTGATGTAAAGAAATCTTTGGGCAAATGATTGTGTGTCACGCAGTATGTCTTCAAACTTTGGTCAAATTACTCATTTCTGACCTCTGGCCGCTTTCTATAACAGACAAGATACTAGTGTTTATAAGTAAAATATAAACTCAAAAACAAGCCTAAAACACTTTTATAGCCTTAGATAATGTAGCTGTTTAAGAATTCTTACCTGGCAAACTCTGAAACCCGGATTTTTATGAATGTTTTTAGACACAACATCGATCTGGTTTCTTTCATTACCGACTCGAACTTGTCAACGGCCGAGTGCCACAGGGAGCCCAACCTTTCTTGTCGTGGTGCAAAACACAGGAAACCCAGATTGATTAAAAAATCGTTTTAATTTGTTTTAATGATGATGCAAACACACACAATAAAAAATTTCACAACTATTCCAGTAAAACTTACTGAATTACATGATAATCTATAATATGAATGACTAATAAAGTGGGGGAAAACCTGCAGTAGAACCTTACTAATCAGTGGTAACAGTTCTAAATTGATTTTAAAGAAGTTGAACCGTATACACTACATGCAATTTTTCTGCTCGGCATGTCATCATAAATGATCACCGGCCTCTAAGGTTCATAATTAGTACCGAACAAATGTATGTGACAGAGGCACCCACGACTGATTCGTCAAAAGAGGAATGTCAAAACCTAACCCTCGTGCACGTGTTCACAAAAGCAACCAGGATAGCTTGTTTGTGATAGCAGTTATAGTTGACGTCATTCTCCAGTTGAGACGTGCAATGCCAGACCTGAAATCCGTCAGCTTTAGACAAGATAACGCTGCCTGTTATCACAGCTCCGTAACCATACTTGGAGTTCAAAACCTCGCCAGGAAGCACAAAGTGAACGTCGCATGGATTTTTCAGGTCCTCAAGGAGGCAAAAGTCCTTGCGATCGCAAAGCTGCTGTACTGAAGAATCACATGCACACTTATCTAAACTCTGGAAATGACATCACGAGCGCAGTACAGATGAAAACCGCTATGGAATCACATGGTGGCGTACGTGGTCTAAGTGTAGCACTGTGTGGTTTATAGATTCCCGGGACATATCCCACAGAGAAATGGGAAGGCGTAAGCCTTGACAATGATGTTATCTTCAAAAAGCGTAACATTGTGGTTTGGAGAGCATACGGCGTTAGAAAAGGAAAAAAGATACCCAACACGAAATTTGAAACAACGAAGACATCGTCAGCTCTAGCCTTACCCACCCTTAGGAAGATGGAGTATTCTGATGACCAGGTTCCAGATTTCTGCGATGTCATACCTAGACAAAGTAGGAAATACAAACCAAAGACCACTACAGATTCCCGCAAGGAAAACAGCGATACCGATGATGACACGCTGTTCACCTGTTCCGGAGAAGGATGCGTAAAAACTTTCCAAAGATTTTCATGTTCTGCATCTACTCCAATAAAATCGTGGGTGCCTCTGTCACATACATTTGTTCGGTACTAATTATGAACCTTAGAGGCCGGTGATCATTTATGATGACATGCCGAGCAGAAAAATTACATGTAGTGTATACGGTTCAACTTCTTTAGAATCAATTTAGAACTGTTACCACTGATTAGTAAGGTTCTACTGCAGGTTTTCCCCCACTTTATTAGTCATTCATATTATAGATTATCATGTAATTCAGTAAGTTTTACTGGAATAGTTGTGAAATTTTTTATTGTGTGTGTTTGCATCATCATTAAAACAAATTAAAACGATTTTTTAATCAATCTGGGTTTCCTGTGTTTTGCACCACGACAAGAAAGGTTGGGCTCCCTGTGGCACTCGGCCGTTGACAAGTTCGAGTCGGTAATGAAAGAAACCAGATCGATGTTGTGTCTAAAAACATTCATAAAAATCCAGGTTTCAGAGTTTGCCAGGTAAGAATTCTTAAACAGCTACATTATCTAAGGCTATAAAAGTGTTTTAGGCTTGTTTTTGAGTTTATATTTTACTTATAAACACTAGTATCTTGTCTGTTATAGAAAGCGGCCAGAGGTCAGAAATGAGTAATTTGACCAAAGTTTGAAGACATACTGCGTGACACACAATCATTTGCCCAAAGATTTCTTTACATCACTAGAAAGACCAACATCTGAATAATCAACCAGCGAAGTTTCACGCGACTGAGAGGTTAAGCACATTCAGAATGAATATTTTTGTAAGACCTATTTTTTGATACTCTAAACACACGTCTAGCGAATAAAATTATTTTGTTATCTTAAAATTGTACAATTGATCCCAAAGTCACGCATATCGTACTCAATAGATTGTTCTTCAAGAATATGGGTTGTTTTAATTCCCAGTATTGCTTATTTTTTGTCCAGCAGCCGCGAAAGTTAAGTCAAAATTTACTGTCGCGAACGGCGTTTTCGGGAGTGTTTGAAAAATTCCATTTTTCTCCATAATAAAGCGTTATTTGATCAAACCAACTATACAGCGATTCTTAGGATACATTACCCTAACTAACTTGAAAGTATGAGCGAAATCGATTTTTCGAAGTTTGCCACGTTTTGCTCGATGGTTACAGACAGTCACTCATAAACATTACCCAAATCCTCACCATTGCATTAAAGTACTCAGTATAGTTATTTAGTTTGAAGCTTGTGCTGTATATTGTAAGTACAAGTGGTAAGTAATTGTCAAGCAGATTAAGTAAAGTCATATATTGTATTTAAGTCTTTGCATAGTTTGAATTTCTCTTTCATAGTTTGTCTTATCAGTAGCCAACCTCCATATACAAGTTCGAGCATTAGACTAATTCTCCATGGTTTTGGGTTTTGTGCAAGTTTGCTTTTTGGGAAGATTTGGACATGTATTTTTGCAAAAAAAGGGAGGAATTCCTTAAATAGTGTTTGGCATTCAGTGAGATGTGCAAAGTTGTGATAGTCCTTTCATGTGTTGTGAAACTTCCTCAAAAAGTCCAGGGGGGAGAATGGTTTCGCCGTCAGGGCCACGGAGGATCTGGCCAAAACACGTGTCTTTAACTTGCCACCCATTCATATCCAAAGTGTTTGCTACAGCTTCGATTTAAGTGCTGGTTGAAATTGTCGAAGGAGTCACACCCGCACCCGTCGCATAGGCGCGTTGAAATTCTTCTTTTTTTTCTCGGTTTTCCCCTTTGATATAGACCGGTCTATTTTACTGTATTGAAGGTAAATTTGATTAACTCATTAAAGGAAAGTAATCGCTAACGAAGCGATGCCGGCGCTGCTTGGCACGGATAGTGCATCGGTAAATACTCAGAGCGTACGTACAGCTGATTCAAACCAGAAAGACCGTTGGTGGACGTGGTAAATATATTCATATCGTACGGCTGATTCAAACCAGAAAGACCATTGGTTGGAAAGGACGTTTATTTTTAAAGATAAGTGAACACTATTTAGTATCTATCTAGTAGAAACAATCATATATCAATGCAATAAAAATAACTAAAACAATCAAACATACATCTAAAACCCATGATCCGTCTGTCCTGGCACCCTTGTTGTGCTGATATGAATTCTTTGTCATCCTCGTAAGTCCACAACAATTTTACTGCTAGATCATGAAAATCGTGGTAAATAGTAATTAAAAGGACTTGTATCATATGGCCCTTACAGCCCTGCTCGCGCGTAATGTGATGGGGGCTGGACGGGTTGATGTAAGTGTGCCGGAAAGACCAGTCCGGCCCTCCTCGGTTTACGCGCGCCGTATTTATCAATTTCAATATGATTTTTTAGCCATTTTTACCAAAAAAAAATTGGATAATGCGATTGCGCTCGAGCAAAATATTTTCCCGTCAATCCCCCCACGGTCGTACGAAGCGTACCAATTGACAATTAGATGTATGAATCATACGAATAGTGACACCTTCGCAATAGCGCAGCGCAGCCGTGACGTCATAAAAACGAAGACAAAGGCAAAATTCGGACAAACAAACTTACAAGTTTACTTTCAGCGGATAATTTTCACAGCCGATCGCAGTTGATCTTAGTTTACATGGTTTATTATTGTAACTTTAAGCAAAAATAATAAAATCGATTCGTATAATCCTCGTAGCGGTTAAACAGAATGCAATGTTTGTGCGAATCTTTAAGCTATTTTTAGAATCAGCGCGCTGCGCTATTCATCCAGAAAAGTGAGCTGATATTTTTTATACAATAATACAATACAATTTTATTTGGCACCTTATACTAATAGTACATGAGTGTTTGATTCCAAATATATTATAGGTATATATATATATATACTATGTATTAGATAATTTTCTTAATTCATTTTCACGTATCAGCATACATTGATGAATGTATGCTGATATGGCTCTTTGTAGAGACGCTGATTTTGAATTGATTAAGAACATAAAACGACTGTCAGCGCTCATATTGTTGAAATTAATGCTGGTGTTTTTTTCTATGAACTCTCTTAAGTCGTTTCTATGAGAGTTATATAGTGGACACCAAACTAGAAAGTGTTTTTCGTTTTCTACTCCCGACTTACACACTGGGCAAATCCTTTCATCGTAAATGAGATAAGGCCTCTTATACCTCCCCGTTTCTACTTCAAGCTTATGGTTACTAATTCTTAATTTTGTAAGCGCCACTCTGTGCTTAATATTGGTGACTTGACTTAAATATTCTTCAAAGTTATAATCCGTTTTGAACTGACGAAAGACTCTGAGTTTATTTTTATGTCTGTCGTCTTTCCTTTCATCATTGTGGAGATTACTCCATGAAATTTGCCTCTCAATGTCATATATTCTTTGGGTTATTATTTTTCCATATTCATACCATCTTGGAGAAAGTTCATTTTGTTTCATCCAAATTATCCCCAATCCGAGTTGTTCTAAAGTAGTTTTAATTTTTATGCTCCAAAAGGCTTTTTTAGTTTCATTTTTAATATCTTGGTAGACTTCGGCTGAAAGTTTTTTTGGGTGTAGTTCCGACTTTATAATTTTATGCCAGAATTTAAAGCTTCTACTGCATGCTTTGCATTTTAGCGGAAACCTTCCTAACTCAGCTCTGCATGCAAGGTTACTAGCATTCTTTGTCACCTTGAGGAGCATTTTGCAAAATTTCAAATGAACAAGTTCCATGGGCACTTGGTCTTTGGTGCTTAATGTTTCGATACCCCATATCTCACTTGCGTATAGAAGTATTGGTGTAACAAGCGAGTCAAACAGTTTTATAGTTAATTTGATATTGGATGTGAAAAATTCACCCATTTGTTTTTTCATCTGAAATAGTGCCTTTAATGCAGCTTTTTTTAATTCTTGTTTTGCAAACGTAAAGTTTCCAAAGGTTGTAAAATTTAATCCTAAATATTTATATGATTTAACGTTTTCTAGTTTAGATTTGTTCGAATAGAATTGGAAGTTATTCATTGTCTTCCCTGTATTATTGAAAACCATCACTTTTGTCTTTGTTATATTAACTGTTAAGCCTGATTGTTCACAAAATGCCTCTAGCTTGTCGAGATATTTCTGAAGCCCTTTAGCAGATTTAGAGAACAGAACCAGGTCATCTGCATATAAAAGAGTACTAATCGGTTTGCCATTCAACATTACATCATTGTTGTTACACGAATTTAATGAGTCAGGCAGATCGTGAAGATATAAATTAAATAACGTAGGGCTCAGCATACAGCCTTGTTTAACACCCATATAACAGGAAAATGTCGGAGAAATGTGTCCATTTACTTTGATTGCTGATTGATCAGTGGAGTACATCGATTGTATCACTCTTAGAAAATTTCCACTTATACCAACATTTTCAAGTTTTGCCATTAATTTTTTCCTTGGGATGCAGTCAAACGCTTTTTGAAAATCTACAAAGCAGGAAAAAAGGAAATTATTTTTCTTCCGTGGCTTACTTTTAACATATTTATCGATTACGGATTTCAGAATAAAAATACTATCTGTTGTTCCGTGCTTTTTTCTAAACCCACCCTGTTCCTGTTTAATTATATTATTCGTAGTTAGGTAATCATAGAGCCGTTTGTTAAGTATTGCCGTAAAAACTTTGCCAATTGCAGAAAGGAGTGTTATTCCACGGTAATTTTCAGCTTTCGTTGGATCGTCCTTTTTATGCAATGGAACAATATATCCTAGATTCCATGAAGAGGGAAACTTTCCGTTGTCTAGGATTTTATTGAAAATTACCGTTAGGTGTCCTTTTAGTGCTTCCTTTCCCGTTATCAATAGCTCATTTGGAATATTATCAGGGCCGGGAGCTTTATGTTCCTTCAGGTTACTTAGAACTTCATATACTTCTTGATCTGTAATGGAAAAATCTAATTCCCCTTGACTTTGCGACTGTTCTAAGGTCTCCGTAGTATTTACTGCAGATGTCTGGGAGCTATTAAGCGTCTTGAAGTGATTAAATAAGTCCTTTTCGTTTGCTCGACAGGAGTTTGCATTTTTTGCTTTGCCTACATTAAAAAGTTGTTTCAAAGACTTCCAGGTGGATTTCGAATCTTTGGGGTCAAGGTTCATTAATTTTGAATTGAAATATTTGTTTTTCTTACGTCTACACATGCTTCGAAAGGACCTTTTATGGGTATGTAGATTCCTACGAAGTTGTTCATTATTTGGATTCCTACAAATTTGTTTTCCAAGAGATCGAAGATTTTTCTTTTCGTTTTCACATTCTGAATCAAACCACTTTTGTGAATCTGTATTTTCTTTAAATGCTTTAGTTTGTTTAGTTAGGGAACAAAGACCTGCTTCTGTTCCTATGCTTGTTAGGGTTTCAGTAAATGCCTTAACCATTGAGTCTACATTATCTGCGTTTTCTATTGATTCGCGTAGCGTTGCTTGCATTTCTGTAGTGCTTAAAATGTTTTGTAATTTATCGATATTTCCAGTATGCCACTTTAAGCTAGAAATTGTCGAAAATTCCCTATTTTCTTCTCTTTCTTTGTTTCCACTGTTTTTGGGGTAAAGTTGGATTTCTATTCCATAAGAAATATGACAATGATCGGATAGATCTGGCATTAGTGGATTAACCTTCAAAAATCGAGCTTTTTCAAGTAGATTTGTACTCCCGATTACATAGTCGACTAGACTATTTCCGTTGTATCGAAAACAAGTCTTTTTGCCCGTCAAGTCACCAACAACCCTTCCATTAAAGATTCGTAAATTGCAAGCCGTGCAAATATCTATTAGACATTTACCCCTTTTATCGACGTTCTCTTTGTCTTTAGAGTACCTTTTCATTTGATTGTCAATGAGATAATCATCAGGTAAATTAAGGTACTTACTGTCATCATCATTTATGTATTCCTGGATTTCCCCAATTCGTGCATTAAAGTCGCCTCGTAGAATGACTTCACCTTTAGTTGAAAAATTAATTATATCTAGTTCTATATCCTGCAATATATCTTCATCATTCTATTTTATTCTTCATCATTCTTCATTTTATGATTCAAGTTTTTCCCGGGGGGGGGGGGGGGGGGGGTACCCTGACCCTATCCCAGACCTGAAATTTTACATACCCTAGCCATATCAGCATACATTCATCAATGTATGCTGATACGTGAAAATGAATTAAGAAAATTACCTAATACATAGTATATATATATACCTATAATATATTTGGAATCAAACACTCATGTACTATTAGTATAAGGTGCCAAATAAAATTGTATTGTATATTGTACCCTACCCCAGACTAAAACTAAGAATTATATACCCTATCCCAGACTAAAAGACGGAAAATACGGTTTTACAATCGATTGCAATCAATATTTACTAACATTTTTATTGTTTTTGTGCCGGCAGAAATCATAGCCTATTCTCCAGACAAAAACGACCAAACCGGTAACCCTATCCCAGAGTAAAATGACACCCTATCCCAGACAAAATGTCAAAAAATGATACCCTACCCCAGACCCAAAAGCCGAAAAACCATACCCTAAAGGGCGGCACAAACCCGTATAGCAAATATAGGGGAGTACCCCCCCCCCCCCCGGGAATTTTTTGAATATTTTATGATTAATTTTGTTGTGTTGACTGTGACAATGATTGTTGCATGAGTGAGATTGTTGTTGCTGATTTTGATCACTTTTCGAGCTCTTGAATTTTGCACCATTTGTTCCGGCCAATATAAATATATATAAATGTGTAAATAAATACAAGAGGACGCATTAAGAGAGAAGCCGGGGGAGGGGACCTCCCATTCGTCGTGGCAACAAAATGGCGACTTTTTAGACTTAATACGGTAATGCCGATTTAAAAAAACCTAAGGCGTTTTTAGAAGGGTGGGGGACAACGCAATTGGTCATTACCGCGCTATTTGAGAAAATAATGTAAAATACTTCGGGATTCTTATAGACTATTAGACTTTCTTTGCAATCTCGCACGGTGCTGACAAAGAGGAACGTGGGCTCTGGCTACGAGATCTTTGTGGTATTTCAACCGTCCCCCTCCCCCCGAACCTCTTTATTTGACAAGATGGAGGATCTAGCAAGTCCTGTTCAAGGTCTTCAGAAACAGTCCTACGTTCCTCGTCCTCCTGCAACACTTTATTATCATGAATCAATGAAACCTCTTGCACAAAGCATCGCTGAGAGATGTAGTCAGCCATCAGTGTGGCCCAAGGTCGCTGAAGTACGAAAAACTGCCGAATATTGATGCTTTTCCTGTTCGTAGATCCGTCACTTTCGCTTTCATTTTCATTCAAACAAAAAGCATTAATGCATTTTTCCATTATCTTAGTCGATTATAATTAATTGCTTACCAATCGCACAATTTGGGTTTTGTTGGACGTCATTCAAGGCGTTTCCATGACATTCCATAGCAACTTTGCCTTGAAAACTTTGAGTTTTCCCACAATGACATGGAAGCAAATATTATTCATTTTTTAATCATCTATCCTTTCATCTGTTGATTGATCAATTCATTCGTTCCTTCATCTTTTTCTGTTTAAGGGCCAGTTTGTTCAGTGTGTTAAGATGGTGCACATTGATTGGGACAAGTTTCCAGATGGCTGGCCTAACTTGAACATTCAAAATTTAAAACAGGATTGTGCTGGGAAAGATGGTGCGTTTATATATCATGTCACTTTAGAACTCTTCCATCTAACCAATAAATAAGACGAGTTTTTTTGAGCTTATTTATTCGCTGATTGGCCCCTAGATTGCATGTTGTGAGCTCAATGTTGGGTATTGTCAATGAATTGTTGTACAAATGTACTGAAACTCCATTTTTTATCAACTAATTTTTTGACTTGATTTGATTCCTTGGCCAATTATCATGATTGTTACAGACTTTGACTTGTCAAACATCATTCTCCACTTTAAACATCATCACTTACTTCATTCTTAACTTAATCATCCAGAAATAAGTTAATCAATAGTACATCGTTTCAATTTCTTTCATGTACCATAACTGGCATGCAATCGCTAGATCTATTGGATCATTAGGAATAACTATAGAATACGCTGCTAAAGCCTTCCCAATCCTAACCCTAAACCTAACCCCAAGGTACTCGATTGTTTATTCCTATAACAAACGTGTAGGCACGTAGGCAGCCCACTATAATACTTTTCCTTGCGGGGTATTCTATGGTTGTACCGATCATTACAAGTTTATCATATTATTTTTATATTTCTCATTCCAGTCATTTTTCTTGGCAGTTTTCATTCTCCAGAAGTTGTTTTTGAAGAACTCTCAGTCTTGTACAAAATACCAAGGTATGAAATGGCGAATGTATCAAATCAAATTAAATCAAAAAATTTATTTAAACATGGAAAAAATCATCAGTCAAAAATATCTAATACCCCATTCACACCTAAACATGTTTAGTTAAACTATGTTTTCATTAGGAAAAAAATTGAGAAACTAGAAACCTACGATATAGTGAAACTTTCTGAAATATTGTCAGAGCAAGACTGAGGATAGTTTACATGCATTATTTCACCAAATATTGTGCAGTGTTCGTAGATAGTTTTCCAAACCTGTTCAGTTAAACCACTTTAAAACATGTTTAAGCCTTGGTGTGAATGGGGTATAAGACCGTTACTGTTTTACATGATTGCCGTGTGGGAATCTGAAGTTTCGAAAGAAACCTGGTTCAATTTCTTTTTGAAGCTAGCTAACCAGCTGAGCGATGAAGGCAGTGGTCAAAACAAGAGTGGACAAAATGACCAGCCCTCAGCATTTTTGGAGCTTTAAAGAACAAAGCAAACATTATCTTTTATACATCATCAGTAGTTTAGTGTACATACCTTTATTAAAAACTTGGTTACACCACATGACAGGTGAATTAGCCTGCATGCTGAAGCACGGCATTAAATGTACTTCATTAATAAGGTTTAATAATGGATATATTTGCTTTGTTTCTTCGTATATATAGATCTCTTGCTAGGTCATTTACATTCATTCTTCCTTATTTTCCTACTGGGACCATGGAGCGGGAGGACACAGAAGGCCAGATTGCAACTGCAAAGGTATTTCAATAAAACCATCCCTGTGCACAAAAAAAAAAGTTTTTTATTACAGCCATTCTCAGTCACGCACCCTCTAGCGATTATTTTTGTCACGACAAGGTAGATTTTGGTGGATGTCAATCAAAGCATTTCCATGACATTCTATAGGCACGTGCCCTTATAGCTTTGTGTTTTCCGACAATGCTATGGAAACGCTTTGTGATTGACGTCCACCAAAGCCTTCTTTGTCGCGACAGAAAAAATCACAAGAGGGCGCGTGTGATATGAGAATGGCTGTAATCTGTAACTAGAGTTTATACAGCAGTGGAAGCCTTAACATTGTCATTGTTTTGTTTTTTTTATGTTTAACACTTTTTCATTTTCATCTTTTTTATTTTGCTATGTCATTTGTTAATCCAAAGTGAGTCTCATTTTAACCTTTTCCGCTTCTCCATTTTTTCTTATGTTGTTCAGACCCTGGCCACTCTGCTGTCTGCCATCCCTCTAACAGCAAGAGGACCATCACAGATTGTCATTTTTGACATTCATGCTTTGCAGGAGAGGTTTTATTTTGGTGACAATGTTATACCAAGGTAAGAAAATTGTGAATGCAAGTTTTGAATACATTATATTTATTTTATCATAAGAGTTTATTTAGTTTATTAACTTAAGGTATGACAATATGGGCAACAAAATATCCTGCAACTTGTCATGCAGCATTGTTGCATTTCAAGTTGTACTGAGCAATTGCTGTTCATATTGCCACTCAGCACACAACAAATTTTTGCAAAGTGGAAGTGCCTCAGTCAGACAGATTCCCCCCTCCCTTCTTTTTCTGCCCATATCTGCTTATTGCTGAGCTTCTTCTAAATCCTTATTACAGGACCATTTTGGTAACTTATTTATTTCTGTCCCTTAATTATGGTTCAGGTGTATTGATCCCATTCATGGTGGCGTAAGTGTTATGACAAATTAAAAATATCTCAACATTCCACTCAGTTTAATACTCTCAGTTTAAAATTGACTGTTGACTGTGTCTGCAAGTCTATGTTTTGTTGTTCTTATTGTAATTTGGCCTGGAAAGCCCTTTTGGGAGTCCAATAAAGTGTATGTAGTATGTATGTTGGCCTTCGACCCATACAGTTTTGAGATTTACATACAGATATACTTAATGTGTGGTGCCTGACTTTATTTGATCTCAAGGCTGGAGTCTGCAATTCCTCTGCTGATGAGAGAGTTAAAGAAATTGAATGACAACCTGAGCATAGCATTTCCAGATGAGGGAGCATTTAAAAGATTTCACACCATGTTTACAGCCTTCCCAAATATCACATGTATCAAGATACGTAATGGTAACACAAGATCTGTCGAAGTTAAGGAAGGTATGTGGTATTGTACAGGGGCAGATCCAAGAACTTGTTAGGGGGTGTCTGGTGCACTTAAGGATGCACCCCTGTTGTAATTGGCTCCCATGCAATTCTGAGTTTTTGGTGAGGGCACCATATCTTCTTAATCTAAAATCTAAAATCTAATTGGATTTACCACTCCACGGTGGACAGAAAGCCTAACAGTATTTGTAACCCACTTATGAGACTTCTTGATAGAATTTAGAAGTTGATTTTTGTGAAGGCAGGAAAAGACTGGGAAAACTAGAGAAAAACCCTCAAAGGACAGGAGAGAACAATCAGGAAAAAACCAACAAATAACTTTGCTGATAATCACATATGACACAGAGTCTGGGAAATCCAGCCTGTCAGTAAAGTATATATATAGGTTCATGGGTTTCTTGAAGTTTGTCGTGGTCATAATTGATAACTTTTGGTGTATATGTTTGATAGGTGATCCAAAAGACCATCATGTGGTGATTATTGATGATCTGGTTATGACTGGAGGTACCCTCATACAGTGTGCAAAGGTAAGCATAAGTAAGAGCAGTTGATGGATAATTAGTGCATGTATTTTAATTTTTTTTGCGCACTAGGGAAAGGGGTTCTAAGCACTAAAATAGTGAAAAAGCATAGAATGTGCATGCTTCAGCTATTTTTTTCCTGTATGCATTATATCATGGCAATAATTATGTTGTTTTCATTAAATAATTTCCATGGCTTCAAAGCGAAATTAAAAGAGTCAAAAGTGTAAGCAACTATAAAAACCTTAAAGATTCATTCTCAAATATTTAAATACGAGGCTATGCATGGTGGAATCCATTTTTCAAACCAATATGGCTGCCATGTAAAAAAAGGCCCATTAACTTGAAGTAGCATTCTCTCGGACTTGGCCCACGGCCTGTGGATCTGCGTGGATATCTTGAACGTTTTCCCTGGTCCCCCAGGAGATAATGGGACAACACTGTAGTTAACTTTTGTTTTACAATAAAAACAAGATAAGGCAGGTTTGGTGAACATGGTAAAAACAATGAAAACTCTATGGATACCAGGCTTAACCAAGGGTAGGATTGGGGTGTGGCTCATTACTAATTGATCAATCATAACCGACAGTATACGTTAGCCAGAGGAATAAGGGTTTAAGGCTAACTTGCATGTTTTGTGTCTCCTCAGGCTCTCGAAGCTGCAGGAGCATCCAAGATCAGTGCATACGTCACACATGCTGTCTTCCCTAAACAGTCTTGGAAGAAATTCACTGAATGCGATGTACCTTTTGAGAAGTTCTACATAACAGATTCTCTTCCCCATTCTACAGAAATTGCCAAAGAAGCTCCCTTTGAGCTGCTTTCTCTTTGTGATGTCATTTCTGATACGCTTTTGGGTTTTGACCTTTTGCAAACTTAAGATCCATTGTATCCTCAGGAAACCTCCTTAGGGCTTATATTATCCTTATTTCAATAAAGTTACCAAATACCTAGAAAGATAACATTAAGATCACTGAGGATCATGCAAAAATTTTCATTTCAAACAATTAAAGCTTTTTTGATAAAAACTGCAGCTTAAGGATGCTCAGAATAGGTGAGGATGTAAATGGTAGAAGATGTGCAAGTCCATCAACAGTTACTAAGCTGAATCCTTGTTGGTATTAGCTTGTAGCTTTTTAGGTGATTGCCTTTATTGAAATGAGTATATATCTATATATAATTTTAAAAAAACACCAAATTAGCCCTATTGTCTCTAAGGATCAAATTAGATTTTAGTAGTTGATTTATGTGGAGGGAGAAAAACTGGAGAACCTGGAGAAAACCCCTCCACAGGAGAGAAACAAAAAACAACTCAACTCACATACGACACAGAGCTCAGTGAGGCTCAAACCCGGGCTGCCTTGGTGAGAAGTGAGCGTTCTCATCCCTATGCCATAAGGACGCTAAGGCTACAAATCAATCCTCAAAAATGACTTTAGAAAACTTTTATGATGAAATGAATGAAGGTTTATGTGCCATAATCAAGTGAAATAATATTACATACTCCCAGTTCTATTCATTTCATAATGAAATATGTAAGTATAGCCCGGGGAGGGGGGGAGGGGTACTCTTGCATGTTTAGGGTAGGGATGTGCCGCTGAGCCCACTGAACTCTGACCCTGTTCCAGAGTAAAATCGCTGAAATTCATACCCTGTTCCAGAGCAAGACTGCTGAAAATCATAACCTGTTCCGGTATTGCAAAAATGGATACCCTGTTCCAGAGAGGAGAGAGCATGATTTCATATGCCCTGTCCCAGTGCGAGCATGATTTAACCACTGTTTAAACTCTCATTTCCCATTCCCATTTAGGTAATTTAAAATGACAGCTGTCATCAGGTTTGTTGAGATAAAAGCAAAACAAGTTTAGAGTTGGAGAAAATTCAGTTCAACAAGCAACATGCATTATGGGTCAGAGTAGGTTAGGTCACAGAAACATGAAAAGTGCTGTAAATAAAATAATGAATTTTTAATAGAAAAGTGTGCAGGATGCATGGTTTAAATACTTAGTTATAATAATACATAGTTGCCCTTCAAAAATGATAGGTTGTGACAATGGACCTTTATCTCATGAGAATAAAAACCTTTGTTTAACCTGCATTAATTCATTCTCAAGTACTTGAATGCAAGGCTACATGTGGTGGAATGGGTCGGTGTCCACTGGTAAAACAAAGCTTGGGATTGGACAAAATAACAAAAACAAAGAAAGCATGGATTATGGTGAACAATGTGTATTGTTCTACATGTGAGCTGCGTTCTTTGTTTTATCTCACCATTCATTGTTTGTTCATCCACTCCCAGGCTTCGTTTTGCTGGTTGTGGATTATCTGGTGGAATCTATTGTTTGAACCAACATGGCTGACGTGTGAAAAAGGCCATGGAGAATTTGTCAATATTGGCCATCTTGGATAGAAAGGCATTATGGACATCCAGAGGGCAAAAAAAGCTTTGTTACAGCAATGATGTTAATTGATATTAACAGATCACCACAAGAGAATAAAATAAAAGATTAATTAAGCTAGCACATTGATCAATTTTACCTATAAAAGAAAGCCAAACACACAAAACTCTATATATTTTCCGTCACCTTTTTGTGGATGGCTGCCGTATGGTCAAAGTAGTCCAAAGAAATGATCAAAGGCAAGGTTATAGCATTGAACAAAAACAAATGAAAACAGCAAGACCATTATGCAGGCAATATTTTTGATTTATTGATAAACTTTTCAGAGCAATGAATTCAAGTGAGCTTAAAATATATTACAACCTCCAATCTATATATATATATTAATTTACAGATAAATTCATTAAGAAAGACATACCATAACTCCTCTATTTAGCCCCCTTCTCTTATAAGTACCCCTCCCCTTAAAGTAATAATCATAACACTGCTTGTGCACTGATTAAACTACTGTGATTTATTCACATCTTGGAAATTAAGATCAATATCTGTTATTACAGCTACATGTAGATGAGTTGCAAATGACTAGTAATGCATTGAATCAACCTTATAGCCTTGCTTGAATGATCTTTATTAAAAAAAAGGTTTCCTCACTGCAGAGTCGAGAGTGGAGTTAACATTACCTCATATGACTTTTACTCTTGAATTGCCCTATTTCATAATGACATCACACGGTTTGTTTACATTGACTAAAATGATATAAATTTACGCTAAATTTAAGCTTAATACTTTTCTTTCGAGATATTTAGCGTAATATTTAGTTGTTCGTGCCTTCACCATCTCATAAACCAAATGATTTAAGATGTGTTGTTGTCATTCCATCCCCCTCCAGCGACCATGATCCCTAGTGTTAAACTCAATAGTTTGATTTGATATGACGTCATTATGAAAAAGGGTAATATTAGTACACTTTGTTTCATGGTTTCTATGTTTTGCTAAATTTGTAAACCTCCCTTCAAAAATTTCCACCTCACCCCCCCCCCCCCCCCCCCCACCTCAAACATGTCTGAAATAAATAAGCCCCACAGGGGGTGTGAATAGAGGACTTATGGTACATCGGCCTAGAATTAAGACCTTGATTATCAGATTCCAATGAAAATAACTTGGAGAATTTTACATAGTAGTTACTACCTACAGTGTGTTTTTATGCATTTTATAGGGCAAAATGATAGTTACCTCCAATGGAAAATGAAATTTCTTTTCATAAAAAAACTTTGCATTATTCCTGCCCTTTAACATGGCTGCTGTTTAAACCCCATCCCTTGCTGGTAGAGTGCAAACAATTAATCCATGAAACACTAATTACTAAATAGTACAAAATAGTGCTAAATAAACAATAGAAAACAATGGAATTTGCATGAAATTGTGCTATTTAGTATTACTAAAGTTTCACGAATCATTATATTGTTTGCACTCTATTATGAGCTAATAATTTGAAAAATTATCGAAAATATATGACCAGCATTTCCCTTCATGTGCAAATAGAAGCTTAAGTTCAAAGAACATTTTATAGTGTTAGGGCACATTTGCAAAAGTATGACATACTTTTGCATGGGTTCTGTACGTTAAACTAACACATTTCTATGCAAAGCTGGCTAGTTTTACCAAATAAAGTGTCCAAACGCTTGTTTGGCAGCAAAAAGCCTGTACATTCATAAAAGTATTTGAATACATTAGATGTGGTCATAGTTTTGCATGTTGCCCAGTAACACTGTTAGCAATTTTTAAAATTAATATTGAAACTTCCTGTTTGTCAGTGTTAACAAAATATCCTTGTGAATAAGCTGTCTCCCATTAATATTCTTTGTCTTTATTTTATAAATTATTATTCTCATATTTTCTTTCTTTCTTTTATAAATTACTACCTGAAAAAATAAAAAGAGTACAGATAAGAGAAAGCTAAAAAAATCTTAGAATGTCAGTCGAGACAGAAAATTCTGTTCTTCTCAATACTCTAGTTTCAAGATCTTTGTTCAGCCTTGGTGTCAGTGTCGGTTGTGTGTTATGACATTCAGCCATCCGACCGAAACCTGTCACATTTTAATCAACTATAAATTATTGTTGCATAGATTTTATACTCCTTACTACACACTAGACCTTGACAAAAGAAAAGAACACATTTGTAGATAATCTAGGCTAAGACTGAGCAAAAGCAAACTCGAAATTGAAGTATTTTACTACTAACAGAATCTTTTTTGAATTTTCTTGTTCAAATGTTTTACTTCTTTTGACAATCATACAGTCATACAATATTTCACTTAGTAATTTCTATCTTTCGTCATACCATTGTTCTATTGTTCATGTTGAAATGTATTCACAAGATAATGGTGTTAATTGGGCTAACAAAAAGGGGCTATGAAAAGGATTCTGGTAATAATAATATCAAGGTCTATAAGGTACGTAACAAAGGGAATAATAGAGATCTTGTCCCTCCCTTCAAGATAGGTACTATTGTGGCACATGCACTATAGACCCCTAGCAGCACTTTGGAATGCAGCTCAATCTGGGGGACAAAACAATAGGTTCCAATTCTCATGAGATTGGAATAGTTTTGTTTTGTCCCCCAGATAGAGCAACTTTGACGTCACATGCAAGGGGTCTTTTCCACCACCTTAAGTTACCGTAATGTATTGTACAGATAGTGGAAAAGGCATTTCCAGCAGCTGAGAATTAATGAATCAATCAACCATACTCAATCATCATAGACAAATGTCGATTAATTATATTCATGTAGGGTCCATTGACTCAGGACTCATTCAATGGAATGCCTTTCCCTCAGAGGTTTTATTTTATGGATGAGCATGTCAAACATAATTTACCTAATGTAAGTGATTCCTTGAGGTGAATGAGCACTAGCTACTGCCAGCAGCAGCACAATGTCACTGTCATCAATCCTACCATACACAACAACATTCATTTGATTACATTCAAGTCCATGCAATGGTATTAAAATTTATAGTACAATAAATGTATTATGCTTCTGGAGGAATGGTGTTGTGCCTCAATATCACATCCAATGGGTGTTTTACCAAAGCTACAGCGTAATGTGACATTGCTATCTTCTTAAAGATTTGAGCACACAACAAAGGCGTAACTCTGTTGGTTAGATCCTCAGAATCTCAGGATCTCCATGTCCAGCTACTAGCTGATGTAATACTGACTTTAAATAAGTCCTTTTATTTACTGACTTACTCTAGGGTATGAGCCAGCTCATATTGACTGATTGATTTCTTACGATTCCAAAGCCACTCTGCTATTACCTGAAAAAATGAGATTATTCATAAAACATTAAAAAGACAATTCTGTAAATATTATAAGGCTTGGAGATAACATTCTTATATAGTAGATCTTAATAATTTTAATGATATAATCCCTGTCTAGTACTGTCACCACCACTACACAATCATCACCATTACCACCACCATGATTATAAACACCTCTACTATGATCACCACCATCATCATCATGCAATGTCATCATTAACATCAACAGGGTAGAATAACTGCAATCATTATCATCACCAATATTACTACAATCACCCCTGCCACTGTCATTGTCACCATCAACAGAAGATATTCAAGATATTTACTTACCCTGCTCTTCAGATAGATCTCTTTCAATCTGTCTTCAAGATGCATTAGACACTAAGAGGTAAACAAAACAAACATAATTGAATGTAAAATGGATGACAAAAAAGTGTGAAATATAATAATGATAATAATTTAGATTCTTATATAGTGCACTATACTGACATTTCAGTGAGCTCAAAACACAAAATGGCATGAATGAATGAATGGATGGAAAAAAAAACAATATATGAAATTGAAATTAAAACATAAAAATATGTCATATTCTTCTTTACTTACAAATTCAGCAGGCATTTTAACATCCCACATTCCACTAACTGATGTTAGCATAGTTAGCACTAGGTTAGATCCATCAATTGTTTGCACTTGAGTTGATTCACTAAAAGAGAAAATAAGGTTGGTTTTATTGATGGAACCTCTACATGGTGACTTGCAGTCATAATGTATGATTCCAATGATTCCAATGAGGGGACTCCCAGTCCATTGAGAGTCAAATATGCACTCTTTAGTCATGTATATGCTTCCCGTGATTGGAGGGGTTCTCATTAGCAAAGACTTCAAAGTCACTAGTGATCGGACACGGTGAATAACAACCTTTACTTGATGCAGGTTCTAAACTTTTCAGTCCTTCAATTTCTTGAGTGTGGTCACACTTGCAAAACTTAGCTAGTTAAATTTTTTGTCTCCCTCTTAATACAAAACTTTACACGCATTTTGCGAGTTTGCGAGCATTAATTTCATGCCCGATGATTTGGGGGAGGGTGGGATTCCCAGACATCTGAAGACTCAAATGCACTCTTTAGTCATTTGAACTCTTCCCATGATTGGAAGGGATTCCCGGAATACTAAATGAATAATTCAACAGGGATTCCATTAAATAAGCATGTAACTAGGATTTTTTTCATTAATTTCAAGGGATAGTTTGGATACTGTTTAGATTATTATCAAAACGTTTTGAGGTATTTACCTTGATCTGAGTTTTCCTTTCTTTGCTGATATCAGTTCACAGGTCCTTGAGTGGAGAATAAAAATAATCAATATTATTAGCATATAATACTGAGAATAATATTATATCAATTATAATATTCTATTATGTCATTATATTAGGCCTAAAAATTTATTCTTACCAATTGTCAGTGTCAGCAACAATACATACAGCATCATTAAGGGCATCATCGACAACAGAATGCTGAAATAAATAAATTTTAAAACCTTAACTTAAGAAAAGCTTTCAGCAAATGTTTGACAAAATTAATTGCTGGTCAAAGTATGCTCCATTGATTGGAATTTTTGTAAACATTTTTAAGCTTCCATTTTCAAGAAATATTCCAAAGTGGATATACTGTATAACCTCATAAATCTACACAATTCCTGACCCTTAAGGGCCAGGTCCACCTTCTGTTTGATATTATTGTTTGTAACTATGTCTTAACACCTTAAATTTATTAAGCCCTGAAACATTCAGTGTGCTGATCTAAATCTGGGCATTGTTGATTCACTGTATAATAAATAATTGGAATTTTGAGTGTCGGATTTGCAGAGGAATACTAGAGAGCACATAGAAAACAAGATCAAGTCAAGCAAGAGACCCAACAAATTCCAATGTTGCATGCATAATCTCCAGAACCAAAGCTCTATTGCTGCACCCACTTGTAAGGTATATTACCTGTAATGCCATGCACAAGTCATTTGACAGACTGGGTAGGATTTCTTGCTTGTTACAAGTGACACCCTGAAGGACAAAGTCTGGATGATATGTTTCACCAACCCTGAAGGAATAAATCAATACCAATTTTATAAACAGTAAGAGTAAGAGGATATCAATCAAGCACAAGCTTGGCATTCACTTTTGCAGTTTTTGATAATGATAGTAATAACAAATGGATTATATTCTGAGCACTATCAAAATTGTACAATAGACCATTTCACAGATCCCGCGGCTCAACCTCAGCCTCGTCTGCGTGTAATATATTCTTTAGAAATTGCCTACAACCTGTGAAATTTTTAAGTGTTTCAATTGTTCGTTGATGTGTAAATTCCTTTCATTACTGCGGACTGTAGTCAAATTCTAAAGAATAATTACACGCTGACGAGGCTGAGGTTGAGTACAAGAACCGTGAAATGGCCTATTGACCTTTCCTGAATTTGCTTCATTGATCACGAAACAATGGTTTGAAGTTGAGGTTAAACTTGATGAATAAAATAATCAAGTTGTCTGACTTCAAACCAGTTTCGTGGTCATCCAAGCAAATTCAAGAATGGTATACACTGTAAAGATTATAATTATGGTTTCTCCATCAAACCATAAGTCATTCCCCAGAGGTTTTTATTTTTCTTAACTTTATTAAACAATTTTGTGCATTCTATTCTCATTACAAAAAAGTACAATGGCTACAATTTAATCACAAGTAATAATAGGCATCCGCATGGGATTTTTCAGAGATGATGCAATGAGAAAAAAGTCCAAAACTTTTAATTTTTTGTGTAGACTTACCCTGCAAAAAGTGAACGACCAAAGTTGTTTGACTTTCTCCATTCATCTGGTTTTCTGTGATCACCATCTTTACTTGATCCATCTACAAGTCTGAAATAAAATACAAAACTCGATCATTAGTCACAGTTTTTAGAATTTTTTTTTTTTAAATGACCTTTTCACATTTCTGTCTACATCTGCACAACACTATGACATTTACTCATCATACCTTTACACGTGGCTGCCTCTTCGGTGAGCTTTATGGCTCTTGGGGCAAACCATCAAAATTAAAGGTCTAAATAACAACACAAAACAGAGTTGAAAAATATTAAAAACAAAAAACTGCACCTACCCTGGTAGTGGTAGTTCTTCTGGACCAAACTCATCTTCATCTTCTAGTGTATCTAGACTCAAATATTCTTCTAGCTCCATTTTACTTTTGGTGCTACATGACGGTGTCCCTGGATGAAAACCTGAATCTAGAGAACCACTGCGAGCAGACGAATCATTGGATTCAACATCATTTTGTTCTGAGCTGTCCTGCTCTAAGTCCATTTCCAAGCAACTTGTATTGTCCTTTGGTGTAAAACATTTGCATTCTAGTTTAGAGCAAAACTGGTCATGAAGTAAAAGCTGCAGGAATATGATATCAAGTTCAATACTTTTTTGCAAGTTTGTATTCAAGCCATTTTTCGTAGTAGAACAAAGACTACATCTAGAATCACCAGTACAATAACACTTAAAGGTTGAGGTACTTTCTTCTGTCTTTTCTTTCTTCTCACAACAATAGCATTTGAATGTCTCACTTCGCTCCAAATAACTTAAATCATCTAGAAAATGCTGAAGTCCCTTAGCTGATGTCCATTTTGGCAGACATGTCCCACATGTGCCCGACATACTATTTACACGAAATATTTCTTCAATGTTTTCATTTCTTTGCAACAGTCCACAATCTGAACAGCATGGAAGACCTTGTAATAATGTTCTTGACAGCTGGGAAGATTGCAAGGATATATTTTCATCTAATTCCTTTGGTATCAATTTTTGACAATTTGAACAAATTGATAGTCCACTTTTCTCAATACATGGATTGCAAATACTGTGCTTATGACAGGGTTCATCTTCATTTTGCCTACAAAGACAACAGTTTTCTACTTCTGTGAAATCTGAATGAGAAAAATCATGCTCTGGTAAGTCTACTCTTTCTGGAGTATGTTCAAAGACTTCTGTACATCGAATGAAGTAACTGAGAATTTGAAGCACTTGACCAACAAGTTTGGCATTTTTCCCTACAACAACAGTTCTTGCTAGTTTTAATGGGTAACCTATTGCACCATAAAGATCGCTGTGGAGTCAAGCACAATTGGAAAAATGAAAACTCAAGGAAACATCCCTTTCGCTGTTCAACAGCACATGAAATAAATATTGTGAGCACTTGAAATTCTTTCCATTTCAGACCCCATCATTATGTTGGGAACAAGAATATTAGTGTACTATGCACCAGCATAACTGGAAAAAATAGAAAAGTCACTCCAAGGGAATGACATCTGGTCTGAAGTGGGAAATGTTCATGCCCAATCAATCAATCTATTGAAAATTAAAGGTTCGAGCTCATTTGCACCAGACATTTTTATTACTGGTTTCTTTAGCCTAATAAAACCAACTAGGATTGGATGCTTGTTATACAGTAGGTTACCCCCAGTGCCATGTCAGGTAGGAAAGAATCTCCATGCTATTACTTAAAAGCATAATAAAATGATTGGTTGCTTTGCTGATAGTTTTAAAGTAAATAATTTAAGAAAACTAACACTGTTACACAATGTTCCCATGTGACTGTCACTGTAAATCAGTTTCACATGATAATGTCACTGACATTAAAACATTGTGTAACAGCCTTAGTTTTGTTACCTACTTTAAAATGATCAGTACTGTATAATAATATGTAGTACATACAATGTCAGTGACATTAAAACATTGTGTAACAGCCTTAGTTTTGTTACCTACTTTAAAATGATCAGTATTGTACAATAATATGTAGTACATACAATGTCAGTGACATTAAAACATTGTGTAACAGCCTTAGTTTTGTTACTTACTTTAAAATGATCAGTATTGTACAATAATATGTAGTACATACAATGTCAGTGACATTAAAACATTGTGTAACAGCCTTAGTTTTGTTACTTACTTTAAAATGATCAGTATTGTACAATAATATGTAGTACATACAATGTCAGTGACATTAAAACATTGTGTAACAGCCTTAGTTTTGTTACTTACTTTAAAATGATCAGTATTGTACAATAATATGTAGTACATACAATGTCAGTGACATTAAAACATTGTGTAACAGCCTTAGTTTTGTTACTTACTTTAAAATGATCAGTACTGTATAATAATATGTAGTACATACCTTAATTGTGCCCACAGTGGATTATAAGGATGTGACTGTGCCAAAAGGTCAAGCTGTTCAAAACCAACCATAGGTACGTATTAGCATTTAATATATACTTAAGTTGTATGTCTCTTTAAATGCAAGATGTTAAAAATAATAAACCAAAGTCAAAAAAGCTCTAGTTAAATTTTCCTTCTACTTGCAATGTATTTGCGACATTGAAAGGAAGACACAGGTAACCCAGCAGTGGGACTGGCATGGGACTTGCATGAGATCAAATATCACATCATTTCCCAGCTTGGTCAGATTTTTCTGAGGTTGTATAATATTTTTCTTATGTTGATTTCTGGCCATAGAAATAGTCAGATAGAATACTAAGAAGACTTATTTGGATTTGTTTTGACTTAACAGTCACTAGTTGCATAAAAATTGCCCCCCCCCCCCCCCCCCCCCAGTCAACTTTTAAAAGATCATGTGATTGATAGCAAACAATTCAAAAGGATAGCTGTCAGATGACTTACTGTTTTGGAAGAATGTTTGTCTAAGTATGCTCTGCTTGGAGCTGCCCCAGCAGGCATAACAGTAGGCACCCAAGCCAGATGATGAGTGAGGACAGCAGACAATACTGCTGTGAGAAAACTGTTGGCAAAGAAATCATAATAATCCATGATCAGACAAGTGATTGGAAATCAAAGGAATGTAAATATATAGAGTGTTTTTGGTCAAAACCAAACAAAAGAAAAACCTTATTCCCTTTCTCCATCAGTGCTGTGTTTTAAGAGCATTCAAAGCTGAAGTGACACTGATTAAAGAGAAGTCAACACAGATGTGCAGACCCTAAGGATAGAATCACGGACCTAGAGCTCAAAATCCTGCAAACTAGTACCCAAGCTATGTCTGCTCCTTAAAACTCTCAAATAAAATTTGGACTGAAAACTAAGTGACGGCATGGCTAATCACTGGTTAAAATTGAATATAGCATATTGCATTTTGCAGAGGAAGGAAAAACGAGGACACCAAACAAACTTTGGTAACATGTGAACCTTGATCCAGGAATTGAACTGGATACCACAGAAGTGCAATTTTTATGCAGGCATCTAAGTCTAATCTAAAAAGCTAGTGAATAAAAACACTTACAAATTTGTTTCTCTGTTGTTATACAGGTTTAGACATCCTGTCAGCTGTTCCATAAATTTTTCACACAAATCCCCTCTATGATCTGGAAACGTCATCATGTTAAGCCACACTGGTTGCTATGGCAAGGAAAGAAGAGGCAGTCGTTCAGTAAATGTCTAACATTATGCCACACAAAAAGGCAGTCAGATGCTACAAGTGATTGAATTATTTTTGTTCTAACAGTAATGATTGGTAGTAGAAAAACTTTAAATCCAGTCATCAGCTTGAAATAGCTCTGGGCGTGGTTCGTATGAAAAGTGGATAGCGCTATCCGATGGATAAATCTATCCAGTGGATAAATTTATTGGATAACAGCATCAATGAATTTATCCCACAACACCATAATTCAGATAGGGCTATCCACCCTAAACAACCAGGCACTGAGGTGTAAATTAAGTTAAGAGACTTTCGGATGCATACCTTGAGTCTTGGAGTCTTGAGAAAGTTGCTAATCTCCTCACAAAATCTATTAAATGCCTGTAACAAATGGAATGTTCAAAAACGATCATCATCAGGGCACTTGAATACTGTATGTTCACTCGAAACATACTTTTCTAGATTGAGAATTATGCTGTTTTATGTCTATTTAGTTCATTGCTAATTAGTATGCATTGAATAACATGGTTTCAGTAATACTACACATGAAGCAAATTGGATTGAACCTTTTAGGTGGTACAACAATTCACACATAAGGGTGGTTCCAAAAATTTTGAAAGGACTGTCCAAATGTATGCTTCATACAAAATATACTCAAACCTGTAGCCAAACTACATTTTAGGATGAAATAATAGTCCCTCAGTTTCCAGTGCCATCTTGAATATAATGCAAAGGCACAGCTACCTTTTACTTACAGGGAACTGTGTATTGGACTATTGAACTTCCATTAAGACAGGGTGGGGTCCCTCCTGGATCTTCCCTACCTTACACATACTTGGACACCTGTCCATTAATCCTTACCTCTGTAACTTGCATTGCAAAAGAGTTTCTAGAATGGCAAGCTCTCTCAACTGCCAACCTCAGCCGATGCACATGTGAGTTAAACAGAGGGAAATGTGCAAAGAAAAATCTTTGAAGAGCACTAGAAGAAAAAATAAAAACAGCAAAAAATATTGAATATAAATATTGAATGTTTTATATTTTATAATCCAAACAGTGGATTTTCAAACATCGACTCTACATGTACACTGTACCTGCTTTGTTCATCACTGTCACTCAGGGGGAAAAGAATTCCGATACCAATTTTAGGTCGACGTCTAAGAATTGGGGAATTAGGCTGTAATATAAAGCAAAAATCAAAGAAAAAATTAGATGTTATTGTGTATCAAAACAAAGCATGTGCATCATGGATGTATGGTGTATGTACAACATTTGGGAATGATGATTAATGATGGTGGTGACGGCAGTGGAAATGATAATGGTAGTGTTGATGTTGGTGTTTATAGAGTTGATGATGATGATGATGACAAAGATAATGATAGTGGCAGTGGTGATGATGATGATGATGATGGTGATATAGATATTTCAGCACTGGTTACACAGAGTGGTTTTTACTATGACTATAAACTATTATCATCATCATCATTAGAAAAATGAACTCCAGTTGTGGGGTTAATCGTGGAACACATGTGCACTCTAGACAAATACAGTATGCCACAGGGGCTTCAATTCCTATCTAATTCTACATTTCTTACCTCTTCTGAAGATTCTTCCTGTTTCTTGTTGAATCTGCTATCAATACTTGTGATCTGACTACGATGTAACCTTCTTTGGAAACTACCACATGGAGATGATGCAGGGGTAAACAAGGATGTGACACTACCATGGCAACATAAGCCTGAAACACAATTCAATTCAATTTATTCACACACTTTAAATAGAAATGAATAAAACAAATCATAATTGTTTATATTTACAAGTTATTCTAGATTTTATAAAAAGATATATGAATAAATATTAAATATATAATATAAAATAATAATATTAAATATAACATATATTAAAGATATATGAATAAATATTAAATAATTATTATAAACAGTTACTACAGTGAGTATGCAGTGATGGTTTAAGTAGTATAAACTTTCAAGTAAACCATCACAAGTCAGGTATTACCAAGTTATTTCTATCCATTTAGAATATACATACTTTATTACTGACATTCTCAGATGCAGTAATAGGTGGATATTTTTTTGAGTCTGCAGTATTTTATAAAGCCCATCTTGGCAAGACAAAATACAAAGACAAGACAAAATATCCACCTTCATTAGAACATAATTTCTGAAATATTAAAAATTCTGTATTCCCATTGGCTAGTGCTCAGGTTAAAAATACAGTCAAATATAAGCAATTACATTAATGGTAGTATGGAATGAAAATTTACTTCCTGTCGATTTAAAATTATTTTTGGCTCTTGCTCTACTGATCTTTGTTGTTCACAGATTTTTGGTAGCATGACTTTTATTTAACAATTATTCGCCGAAGGCGAAGTGATTATCGGGGAATCTTTACTGAGACATGAGTCTTCGAGCGGCAAGGTAAATATTCCCCAATAATCACTGAGCCTGAGGCAAATAATTGTTTTAGTATAAATACACAGGTGATTCTTTCAAAAAAAGAAAAAAGAAGAAGATAAAAGGCATTTTTTCCTGGTAACAGCAACAAAGCAGCTGGCCGCCATTTTGGATTTTCACTCGAGGTGATTATCATGTGATAGTGTGAGTTTCTTGACCAATCAGCATGCGAGATTTTCTATAATCACCTGGGTATTTTTACTAAATTGTAATAACAGACCCATCACTAGGTCCTTGAAAGGGGATGTTCATTTTTCTACCAATCCTAGTTATGTCATTTCTTGAAAAACCAAAATAGTGCAATATTTTGTACTCCTACAATCGAACCACCCCTAGCAACGGGTCTGAATAATGAAAAATGAAGAAACAGAAAATGCTCTTACAGTATAAAGCATAATACATCTCAATCAGTGGGAATGTAATCTCAGCACAACAAATACTTACTGTCCAGTGATGCAGTAAATCCACTATCATCTTCAGGTTCAATATTAACTGTTGGTGTTAATTGAGGCACAGGTACAGGAGTGGAAGAATTCTCCTGGACTAGATGGGAATCTTTTGGACTGTTGCTTTGTGATGACAATGAAACACAGTCACTCTCAATCCGACTGCCATCTTCTAAGATCGAGTCAATTTGACTTGCACTGCTCATGAAACTATCTGTATTATCACTACAATTGGAGAAAAATATAATATATAGTTATTTTAGTGTCTCACTGTAATCAGTAACCTGTCTTTGGCATCAGCAAATAACTGATTCAAATGATTGCATAGTTTTACACGTAATAAATACTTATTAATGAATGGATTTTTCAATGTATCATTGCATGTATTCCTTAGCAAAGTCCTCTTCATTTCATATTTATTTAGATATGAACATATGTTTTCATTTATATGTTATATATTATAAAATATATGTGTATCGATATTCATTATTAACAACACTTAATCATATCTATTAATTGTAAATATTATTTTCATCTTTTGGTTTTTATTTGCATCACAATATTGATATTATCGTAATTATACAGTAGATGTCTGTCTATTCTTTTAACCTGCCTTGAATAGCCTGAAGCTACTTGCAGGTAAAAGTGTAATTATAGGTCTATTAATTGAAAACAATAAATGTTTAATGCCAAATGTCAATGTCAAGGTTTTGAGGGTTATGTTACACAAATCAGTAAATGTTATTGCACACATGCATGTATGTGCACACCAAAACAACATATATAAACTCACATTTCTTTATATTTGATTCAAATGATAAATGAATACTTTTTACTGTAAATATGTTAAGTTGATTTTGAAAACTTACCTGCAGTTACTTGATACAGACATACGAGGACGAAGAGAGAATACTTTGGTCATCAACAGCTGATGAGGTGATCTAATGGGTACAAAGTAAGCAATCTCATTTTTGCTTTTCTTGCACAAGTAATCAAAATAAAAATCAAACAATCCGTACTGCAAAAAATTATATTGTTCTAGAATGTAAATAACAATATAGTATACCTTATGAGATGAACTTTGACTGTTGATCCCTTATATGTCATAGCTACTGATCCAAATATCATTTCTCCCAACAATGTAGAGTCACTACTTGATCGCCGATGCTGGAATATAGAATGTGGAAATAAATAATTAATAATACATAGATTTATATCAATGCAAAAAATTTTCAGACATATTTGCCAATCACGATTGAGTATTTAAACAATAGAATCTGTACAAATTTTCAATTTGTTTGGGTGGCCTTGGTTAATGTAGTGGCATTGTAATGTTAAAATGTGGAATGTCTCCTACGTATGCAGCCCCTATTAGTGTTGTCATGCTATGCTTCACTCCCCTAAGTAAGGGCTGCTTACCCGAGCACAACATTCCATTCCCTTAAATTAACCAATCACAGCTCTAGTTCAAAAATCAAGAACTAACTCGCACCATTATCACTACAAAATGGCGAACTTTGAGAGAGTGTTGGAAAAAGTGAGCACAAAATTTCAAATAACGGCTTTTAATGATCATCAGAAAGCAGCTATTCATTCTATAGTAGAAGACAAAGTAGATGTCTTCATAAATCTGCCAACAGGCTTCAGGAAATCATTGGTTTTTCAAGCTTTACCGTTGGTATTTGATGAGCTTATGAACGAGCAAGAACACATTGCGTGGTAAATCGACGTCACACTGTTCACTGATTGGCTAACCGCCGACAAAGGTAATGGAATGTTGTGCTCAGGTAAGCAGCCGCTACTCAGGGGAATAAGCCTTGCGTGACGACACTAATAGTGGCTTCATAGGAGATTAAATAATAATTAAAAGAGATTATTTTGTACCAGTTTCTTTTTGACTGGGGGAGTACTATAACTTCCATGGTTGTGGTCTGGTTTTCTTGTAGCAGCTTTGCTGTTTGTTTTGTCCTGCTGTTTGCCTTGGGCTGCATCCTATCAAAGTGACAATAATTATCATAACTTATTAAGTATTATCATAGATGAATTCAAAAACAAGCTTAGGCCACATCACAATGCCCTCATGAAGAATATATCTTGGAATATTTTGAAAGCATCTAGTATTTCACATTCTTACTTAGAAAAATAATAATAATAAAATAAGAAAATAATAATCAACTCATGCAAACCCCTAGAAAGTGTTTAAGCTAACTCAAGACATATTAAAGTCAAGGACATGATTTGTCAATGAATACCTAATAATACTTAATGGTACTTAAAAAAAATATGCTTTCAAAGCCTGCATGTGGCTACTGCCATTTTCAACATCATGATGATTTCATGACTGGTGACGTCATATGTCACATGATTGAAAGATGTGTCAGCAGCATTCAGCATTGATCACATATTTATAGAGCAATTACAGTTTTTTATGTGGTCACATGACTGGTGACGTCATGTCACTTGATTGGCACTGTGTGTAAGCAATGTTCGGCAATGTATGTCTATCCAAAATTGACTGACAGTGGTAAAATATTTGTAGAGTTATTACAGATTATATGTAGTCACGTGATTGATGACATCATATGTCACATGATTGGCAACCGTGTGTAAGCAATGTCCGGCAATGTATGTCTGTCCAAGTTTGACTGACATAGTCAAATATTTGTAGAGTTATTGCAGTTTTTATGTAGTCCCGTCACAACAACGATCTGATTGGCTCTGAACAATATCCGAAAGTATATCGGACTAAAATCGGTATCAATGAAAATCCAAGTTACCTGTGTTCTTTCTTCCTGTATCTGCTTAGCAATCTTAGAGTCATACAGTAGGGTCTTTCCTTTCCGGTCACAGTCTTTAAATACCAATATTCGAATCTGGGTAGCATCTAAATCTGGGAATATCCTATTGAAATATGGCATAGAAAAATATACATGTTCATACAAAATCCCTCAAAAGCAATTTCCAATTGCTTTTTTTAAAGGTGGCATTTAATATTTAAAACCCCACTTTTTGAAAAGTTTACAAGTGTTTTAGTCAGCAATGTTTTGCCATTTTTAAGTAAGTTCTATTATAGTGGATATTATAAATGTCATGCTTTTTATAAACTTCTAGGTGATTATGTCAGTAATTTCTAATTTGACTTGAATTTAACTTATTTCTCCCTAGACTACATGTTAAAGCCACAACTATTTTCAATTACAAATCATGAACAAATCTTAATTTTTTTCGTTTTTCAAGTGACTTTTTGAGTTCGCAAGGTAATTCAATAATCCTAAATTATTTTCTACTGTACTCTTATAAAACAGTAATGATAAAAGGGTAAATGTGACGTTTCGGAGGCTAGTCCTTCACCTTCTTTTACTCCGACGAACGACTAGCGTCCGAAATGTCAGTAAATGTTTGCAATGATCTTTTGACAGTGTATAATTTACCTTTTTATCATGACTGTTTCATTAGAAACACTGACTCAACTCACACTAGTTTTTAGCTAGTTATTTCTTCTTACTCTTATAAAATATAATTTCTAATTTCTATAGGAAATCGCACGATCTTGAGTACAATTTGGAAATCATAGGTACGAGTTATGTTTTGAAAGTTTTCAAAATTGGATGAGCCTTTAGGCGAGTTCAATTTGAGAACTTTCAAAACATCATGAGTATCTATAAATTTCGAAATGATTGTGCAATTTTTTGTTTTTAATACCATCAACCAAATTTGGGCAACTTAATTGGGACTCTACAGAGTACAATTTGGGATATAGTCCTGCTCTTGTCCAATCACAATCGAGTAATTTTTTAGAGTTTATTATAAGTAGAAGTTTTTTTAGGCCCCGTCCACACTATGCTGGATAAATTTGAATCCCAATTTTTATTTATTCGGAACAATTCCGGAAACAACAAATCCAGAACAATTCTTCACCGAAAATGAATTTTTTCAAATACGGTCTCCAGAGTGGAACAATTTGAAAACGCCGGCTAGCCACATTAGTGTGGGACGGAGAGCATTTTGTAATTTTTCAAATACGATGACGTCATGATTGTCAGGGGAAAATGGCAGGAAGGCTAAAAATTCACCGCGGGCTCAATTTCAGCTTTGATGCACATGCTCAGGTGAGCAATGACGCGTTTTTGCTGCCTTTGATCGGACTAATATGGACATGAAACATTTTCTCCATTTTCATGTGTGGAAAGAAAACTTTTTTTTTCAGTTTTGGTGTGAGAGTTGGAGATTCAAATTTATCCAGCATAGTGTGGACGGGGCCTTAGTTGTCACAAACTTTTTCAGTCCTGATAAAAATCAATGTCAACATTTATTTTATGTTTATGACTTCCTGTTTATGTCATCAAAAATGAAAGTAAAAATATGACAAAAATGTCACACCAAACAAAGGAAATTTGAAAAAATGTTTTGCATTTAAGCTTAAGTCCATAATAGGTTATAAAATAATTGCATAAATTAATTGTAGATAATGACAATAATAACATCTTACGTTAAAAATCTTTTTCTCTGATTTCGTTCTTAATAAAAAAACGTTTTTTCAGTGTGAAGAATTTTACAGTTTCTTCTAAATTCAAATCCTACTATAAATCAGACAATTAGGCTTACAAATGCAAAACATTTGCATATTTATTATCGAATATTTAAACTTTGAATCATGTCCAAAAGTAGATAGAAGACGATTGAAAAAAATGACTTTTTGCCCAAAGTAAAAATATTTTCTTGAGAATTACAAAGAGAATGGAGGCAAAGAAGGAAAGAAAATTGATTAAAGGAAAGATTCATTTGTATGTGTTATGATAACGATTTGAAAATGAAGTCACGAACACCCGTTAAACAGACGATACCAAACAGACAGCGGTCGGTTGAGCTACAATAACTTAATTCACTCTTATCAAAATTTTCAATTTTGATAGGGATAATACATTTTAGGACAGCAAACTTACCCTCCAGACGTAAGTGGTAATTCTGTTCCACTATCAAATGAAGAAAGAAATGATTAGTATATAACAGTGGATGGGGCCGCCAGACGTTCAAGACAGAACGATGCATGTATTAGAGCTTACTACAAAGCTTTGCAATCAAAGCAAATTTTAAAACACCTAGATATGAAAGAAGCCTTAAAGCAGACTTACACATCACTTTCGAGGATTTTTTCCCCAGTTTTTCGAGTATTAAAAGAAAAGATTTTTGAAAGCATGCTGATATTTCCAACCAAATTTCATCGTTTCTCTCTACTGGAACACGTACGTCTCTTGGTAATGGCCGAACATCACATGACGGAAGATAACAGAAAGAATCTACTCGCTGATTGGCTGTGGTTTGGCGCGAAAACCAATTCCTTTGATTTGATTGGCTGGTTTATTGAACTGCGTGCATATCATGTACACGGGACTGAATCTAGTGACTAGCGCGTGATTCCTAGAAAAGGGTGGATAATTTACGCTTCACGTACAGTATTAACCTATTTACTTTCCTAACCATAGCCATTAGATCTACCATCTAATACTAATTTATATTTTCTAACCATTATTTCTGATTTGTAGTATAACTTAATAATTATTTTGTTTTAATAAACAGTCTTCATATGCATTAGGGCATTAGAAAAACACGGGGAAAATTATTGTTTGTATCGTGCCATCGGTTCTTTGTTTTTACTTGAACTCTGCCCTCTGTACACGTCTGTTGTTGTTCCTGTAATTGGCTAGTAAGTTTGCGAAACTGAGCTTTTGATATGATAAAATCACGGGACATATTTGGTCATTTGAAAGTCCAATATTGCGGAAGGTTTAATAACATGATATTGAGTTCTCGAGTCCAGCGATATGATGTTTGAATGCAGCAGTTGGGTAACTAACACTGATGCAAGCAAAATCAGCATCTTTAGGGATAAATGCTTGACTAAATCGGCTATATCCGACGTGACAATCAAAATAACGCCACAGGCCTCTGACCATAAGTTGATGCAAGACTAGATCCCGCTGACTGTAAATAAAGTTTGTCTGGTTTCAGCCTGTATTTATGTTATCGCTGGAGATCGGACGTGTTTAACGGCATAGAGAGCATCGCAAAACTTTCGGGCCTTTAATAAAAGAACCATGCACGACGCACGTTCTTAAAAAGGTGGTGGTGGTGGTGGTGGGGGGGGGGGGGGGGGGGGGGGGGAGGGGAGGGGGCGGGGGGGAAGTAGGATAAAGTAGGATAAAATGGGAGTTACAAAGATTTAGGGTTACCAGAAATTGTCAATAATAAAAGAATGGAAATTTAACTGAACAGAAAATTTGATAGGCAAACTCCTTTCTTTAATGTTATGATAATGTCAAGCTAGTGTTATATAGATGGTCAATCTGAGCCCTTGGTTACATTATCATATTCTTCAATAGCCCACTTCCCGAGATATGATTGGATTGTCATGCACAAAGGTTTCAGTATGAGGCTACGTGCTAAATTAAATTTATTCTTACCGCCTGTCACAAATGACTGAGCATTTAGCACGTAGCCTCATGCTGAAACCCTTGTGTGTGACAAGCG
Source organism: Actinia tenebrosa (assembly GCF_029948245.1). Taxonomy (NCBI): domain Eukaryota; kingdom Metazoa; phylum Cnidaria; class Anthozoa; order Actiniaria; family Actiniidae; genus Actinia; species Actinia tenebrosa. The sequence continues at coordinate 1,946,757 of NW_028292573.1, forward strand.
TAGCATATTAATAACTTAAGTTATTAACTGCCATTTAATAACTTTCTTATTAGCATCCATTGTTAAGGGCATGACCACAATGGCAAACACACTTTTCTCTCTTAATTCTCTTGGGAATGCTAATGCAACCCATCAATACAGTACCGAAAATGTTTCATCACCCTTTATTTTAAATACTTTGGTTTCCACGAACTAAGGCTGCGTTCATAATGTATACCGCAAAATACTCCAAAATTTCAAGATCCCCTCCACTTAATGTCAAAAAAAATTATGCCCCCCCTCCTTTATAGCAGGAAAAAATTGTACCCCCCCTCCCCCCCATATACCTAAATACAAACACTTCTTTGTCCTGATACCTACAGTACACAAAATCTTATGCAAGCCATTGCAATGGCTGGTAACGAGAGCTTGCTATAGACTGTCTTCCTGATGGTGATACATACTGAACTGGAAGAGGAATATGGGTTTCCATTTCCTCCTCACTGACGACTATTTCTCTTGAAAATGTTTTTAAAATTTTTTGAAAGGAACCAGTGAGCAGCACTTACGATGCTAAGTTGTAAAACTTTTTATTTTATATCTCCTAAGCGTTTCGTCTAACTCTGTAGACTTCTTCACGGGAGTTTAACAATGAAAGTTTAGGGCATGTAAAGGAAACACGTATACAGGACTCTAACAAGGGAGGAACATAGTTTACAGATGTTGAATAATTTTTGAATAATTTCGGGGGCAAATTTATAGCTATGATGTGTTTCCTTTACATGATAATGATAATGACAATAGTGATAAAATTGAACTGAGAAGATGATGATGATCAAGATTACAATGTTATTTAAATAGTGGTGTACAATTATCCTGTTCGTTAAATTTCTTGTTGAGTTTTATATGTTAGTTAATAGTCATTTGTTATTGACTGAAAAATTAGCATCCCCCTTACCATTGCAAAAATAATTTAAGATCTCCCCTTGAACAGCTGAAAAATTTTATGACCCCCCCACCCAAATTTCCTCTGCCCCCCCCCCCCCCCCCCCCTGCGGTATACTTAATGAACGCAGCCTAACTTATAATTTTATATTTAAGAAAAATACACCTTTACACAACTTTATTCTAAACTGTTTCTGAGCATACTCTTTTGCTTATTTACTATGGACTATTTAGCAATATATTAGCCTTTGAGCCAAAATGGGGTATTGACTCATAAGCCATGACACTCATGGACCAGAGGAATAATATTGTTTTGGTCAAATCCAACTTGAAGTATATAGATGCACACAAGTTTTGAATTAAAATTAAATTTAATATTTTGGTTTTAAAAGCCTGCACTTTTCGCTACTAGTACTCTACTTATAGTCTAGTTGTAGCTCACCCAAAAAAAGAATGGGTTAAGTACTTCCAGAAATTATCCATAACCACCCACAGAGGAACTTGGTCCTAAGGGAATTTCTGAGGGGAGGAGGGGGGGGGGGGTGGGGTCTTAAAAAATTCCTCCATGAGGATGGTAAGGGGTGGATATTCTGGAACTACACAATGCAGCATAGACCACTAGTTGGATTTGACTAAGAGTATATATAGATAAAGACTACCACTAGTCTATAATAAGATCAAGCATATGTGAACCTATGTATTAACTAAGAAAAATATTTCTTAATTAAAAAGATACGTTTTTACTGAACTTTTAAAATGATTTAATTAAAGTATTGGATAAGGGGATGCTTCTAGGCACTGGGTTCCATAGTTCTGGTGCAACTTCTTGAAAAGCTGTCTCCAGTCTTTGTTTTTGTTGGCAGTACAACGAGCAGATTTTGAGCTGGAACATTTTCTTATGATTGTAATGAGAATCATGTCTCTCTTGAAGGGAAACATTTGTATCCCTCACACCAGGCTGAAAGATTAACATTACTTGATTTTCTTAGCCTGCAAGAAGAGAATAAATATATGATTACAGCAGAAATAATAAAAGGATATATGTGAATAAAATAAATAAACCCAAAACTTATAATTTGAGATTGGTTACAATGGAGAAAATGTCCTGGCAATATTAGCTACTAAAGGTGAAAGTCATCCTACAGGCTTAAAGTAATGGCTAGTCAATCTCCTGTCATGCAGACTGGCCAAATACCGGCAAGACAAATTTTTGACCAGAAAAGTAACAAAATTATCCTTTTTAATAATTATAGAATAATAGATAATACATAAACTATTATGTCTGTTATTTCAAGCCCTCTTTCAAGAAAAATGAGCAATACCTCCCTCTCATAAACTTGGCTGATATAGTAGTTGAAGCCTATAGGGGAGTGGAAGATAGAGGATGGAGGTGGTCCAGACAAACAAATATCTTATTGCAACATTTGGGTTTAGACACTGAATTAACATGAGAAAATATTAGAATGATCTGAAAAAAATGTCAATGCCTGCCTTCAAACCTTGGATAGAAGTCCCACTAAAAGGCTAATATTTGGCTTAACAGTTTTTAAACATGACATGTTGGCTACAAAATAAAATTATCACACCAGATGTTATTTGATTTAGACACATTTAAATCTTCATCCATGTATGAGGAAAAAATATTCAGAATACTTGCCTTTCCTGACTTTAAATATTTTTGTATAAATCTTATAAGTCAAATTACAAGATTTTTGCATTTTGGAAATTAAATACTGAAGCATAATATTGTAAATTAAATTAACTTACAGCATTTTGAGTACAAGTCTTGAATGCCTGAAATTCTTGTTGACAAACATGTTTTGTGATGTTGTGTTTTCCTGTTACACAGTTAGCATAAGTAGAAGCCTGAAGAAAAAGTGGAAATTTGATTAAAGGTGTAATAAACATTCTACATTAAAATGTTATGACTATTCAAACAAAATTCAAGTCCCAGTGATTAACCTCTGAGAATTCCAATGTTTGTATTCTATTTCCCATTGACCCAATTCCCAGTTCTATTTTTTCATATGCAAAATTGTAAGCACATCATTTGGGGTACGACCATGTGACTCAAAATCCCTTGACATATAAATATCAATAGAACAGCCACCTTGAAATTGGTTGATCTAACAAGAGAAGCTAAATATAAGGATTTATATCAAATGCTTACACCCCAAGAATTCTTCGTTTGCAATAGACGTCATAGCCGCCATGTTGGAAGAATTTGACAAAAGATTTTGCAATGAATTCTTTTGTTATACCTTCCAACATGGCAGACATCCCTTTTGTTATTGTGCTCTCTTGGGATTGATTGCAAACCAAGAATTGTTTGGTTTCAATCAGCTGATGAAAATCTTTGAATCTCATTATCTGCTCCAAATGGTGGTCAAACACTGACCACCATGTGCTGTTAGAAAAAATTTTATTGAAAACTTGTGATTCAGCTGATGAACATTCCACATGAGACAGGAAATGACGTCAAGTCAAACCCAGCTGTACCCTAGCCCATAAGTTAGTTCAGTAGTCTTGCAAGTACCTCCGTGCTACACTCGGCTAACAATCTATTGAATCCAGACAATCTCTTCCTTGCATTCTGAAGCGATCGCAAATTCTTCAAATTCATTGTTATTTTTCTATTTACGCCACTTATCAACTCTTTTTCAGAGCTATACCAACCACTGTATAAAGTGCGCCATCTTGATCTAAGTGCATCCTGGGTACGATAACGAACCGGAAATAAAATTATGAGAAATCAAAAACCGGAAACAAACCCAGACATACCAGTCACTCATCAGAGGGCTTGCGATTCATATCAGCTGAGAAAGTTGTCTTTCAAAAATCTCAGGTAGGATCACGATAGAAAAGCTATTATGATACTGCATGCAAGAAATGGTAATAAAGAATATTACTGATTATTTCTTTCAAGTTTACTGCCGAATTGAAGAACGAATGTGAAGGACGTTTCCCTCAGTTTCACGAGTCTAAGAAGTTGGAAAGCACCCCTGCCATTTCACCACAAGCGTGCATGAAAGCCTGAAAAAGCTTTCCATAGCTTCTCTGCATGGCTATGCAGCACAGTGGTGTGATTTCACACGCCATTCTTGCCACCAAATGATGGTCAAAGTTCATTTAATATATAAACATGATACCTGAGATGTCTATTCCTGATCAATCTTTTTTATAAAACAAGCAAACATTTCAGTCATAATACTTGATAACAATTTTTTCCATCATTGAATAATTGATATCAGTGCTTCGTGGTCGATTCAGACCAAAATATATATTACCAAAGTTTATGAAGAAATGCTAGTTATTGTTTATTCTCCAATCTGATAGGCTGGATATCGACATAAGCCCCTCCCCTTTGGCCATTATCGATGTGAATAGACTTGAAGTGAACACATCACAGTGTGGAAAACTTGTTATAAGCAGTTGCATTTTGTTTGAAAGGAAATTATTGTGGTGCATTTTAAGAATACCATGGCTAAAATATGAACCTGTAAAGGAAGAGAATACCATGTCCATCGATAAAACTGAAGAAAATCATTCACTTATTTTGGGTGCTGAGTCAGGGAAACGAAAGCAAGGGAACTTTTGTGTACCAAAGATATTGTAAAGATAATTCTATACGACATCGTTATTTTAAAGCGATATTTTGTACGAAGTAATACGGTATAGTACCATGGATGTACGAAAGTTCTTTGTTTTACTGAGTCTTGATGCTGTTTTGGTTATATTTTTTTATGCTCATTCAAGCGAAGGGTTTTTATGGTGGGGTTCGGAAGACAAGAAAGTAGATGGAAAGTGGAGCGCGTGGTCTTCGTACAGTTCTTGCCAGATTCCATCGTCAAAAGACTCGTATCCTTATCGCTTTAAACAAAGAAGTTGTACAAACCCGGCTCCGAAAAACGGTGGGAAGTCATGTACTGGTCAGTCACGGCGTAATGCTCCGTGTTCCGACTGTGATACACCGCTTGGAATGGAAAATAATAGGATAGACGACTCACAAGTGACAGCGTCTACGTTCCATGAAGAATTTCCTCCCCACGAAGCCCGGTTAAATGGCCCTTCTGCTTGGTGTGCGGGGGATCTTAGTGGAGAGGTTTACCTTCAGGTAGATTTGCAAAGATTGTCTTTAATAACTGCTGTTGCGACACAGGGATTTTACCCCGATCCAAAAAAGATCAGTTTACGTCTAGGAAGTGTCAGCAAGTATCGAATAACTTTTAGTGATGATGGCACCCTCTGGGAAGTACATCAAAACCGAGATGGGAATCATTCCGTCTTTAACGGGAATAAAAGAAATTCAAAAACTGTTTTGAATATTTTTGAACCGAACATCGCAGCGAGATATGTGAGAATTGTCCCAACAGCACGATTAAATTTTGCATGCATGAAACTTGAACTCTATGGGTGTAAGTTCAAGTGTGGAGGGTATCTTCCTCAATCTCCTGGGGACCTTCTTGCTGCAAGTCTAGAAACTGAAAACATCGACTGCTTTTGGCAAGTTCATTTACCTAAATCTACAAAGATAAATTTTGATTTTATTAACTTTGACTTGCCCTGCAGCATGGGCCAAGTAGAGATACGAGGAAGTGGCTCGTCATATGGAAGGTCTCAGCTATTGGGACATTTATGTGATCATAATTCAGCACCTCCGCCAGTCGTATCCAATGGGAACAAAATGTGGATTCGCTTCCAGTCCAATTCCTCAGATCCCTTGATTGGAATTTATGGAACATATTTTCCAAATTGTGACTATCAGTATAATTCCAGTGAGGGTGCACTAATGACTCCAAATTTTCCAAAGAATTACAACCACAATTCATTGTGCAAATGGTTGATTTCTGTGCCTAAGGGGAAAGCTGTCAAGCTTACATTCTTTGATTTTGAGGTTGAGGGTGACCAAGATAATGGACCAAAATGTTTGAATGACTATGTCATTGTAATGGAAGGGAATGCATCAAGAACTGAAATTGGACGCTTTTGCAACACGAATAAACCTCCCAAACATCTCTGTAGTTACAGTAACAGAATTGAAATTCAGTTCAAGTCAGATGACATTCTATCATTCAAAGGGTTCAATGCTCTTTACAAAGCTAAAGAACCTAATGCTCCTTGTGTGGAACCTTCATCTACTATGATAACACCAAGTCCGACAATCTCCATTTATTCATCTACTATTGCATCGCTAAACTATTCATCATCAGCAATCTTGAGGATCATTCCTACTGCTACAATAGCTATTTCATCAACTGTCAATAGTAACTCATCCATTGGGATCCCTGGAACAAGACCTGGGCCCTCCAATGTCATGGGTCAGGGAAAAAAAGATGGGGATGATGATAACGATGACAATGGTTTAACAACTATCATTATTATATCAGTTTTCAGTTTTATTGTTTTGCTCATGATCATTGCAAGTGTAATTCCAAGTATGATTCATGGTTATGAGAAGAGAAAAAGAGAGCGAGACTGGTTAGCTGCAGCAGATCCTGCAGAAAAGAAGAATGGCATAGGAAATGGATATGAAATGCAGCCCATGAAGTCGTCAGTGAATGTTGATAAAGAAAAGCCAGAACCAAATGAAACAACAGCCTTTCTTGATCCTGAACATGGTCCACCTGATAATGATATAACAGATAATGCAGTACCTTATCCAATTTTAGGCTTAAAAGACAAGGAAGAGATTGATGGATCAGTCACTGAAGATGTTGGTTGTGATCTAGAATATGATCCCACAGACTTAAATCTGAATGTTTCATACGAAGATCTGGGAACCAGCTTTGCCACAGAAATGACAATAATGATGAACCACATAAGTCCTGGAAAAGAAAGGTCAGAACCCTACGAACTCCCAAAAAGTGAGGATGATGACAACTCAACAGATATAAAGGCCCATGAGAACAATACTATTGAGAATAATAATGATCATAATAACCTAACACCACAAGACCAAAATTCACAAGATACTCTGGAGAATGGAACAAGTGAAGATTATAAAGAACCTTCAGAGTTTGCAAGCCCAGAGGAAACCTCTAAACCAGATGAAATAAACAGTGCAAAAGTTGTAGCAGGCATTCAAGAAAAAAATGACAAACTTCAAAAAGCACTAAATGATTTAAAAGCAACACTGACACAGGTTAATTCTGACAGTGGAAGCATTCCAGAGATTCAGAACCCTGATACGTGCACTAACAGTACTGTTTCTGTGCGTGGTTCGCAGGAAATTGATAACATGCCACCAGTTGATATTATCAACCCCATATGGGAAAGAAACGCCACCAATGATCCTGGCAGAAAAAGGCTGCAGGAGGAATACAATGAGAACAAACATGGAACTGATGATAGCCTTTCTGTTCCTGGAAATGATAAGGACTCTGGTCATTACTCTTCTAATAATGATCATTCCGCCTTGGGGACTGAAACAATTGTGTAATATATTCACAAGTTCAGACATTTTTGAGTAAAATATAATATTATAGTTAAATCGGGACAATTCATTAACTCTTAACTCTGGTCATTACTCTTCTAATAATGATCATGCCACAGTTTGGGGACTGAAACAGTTGTCTAATATATTCACAAGCTCAGACATTTTTGAGTAAAATATAATATTATAGTTAAATTGGACAATTCATTAACAAGAAGTAAAGCAATCTGAAGAAAAAATTAGAGAAGCCAATAATGCATCATTTAGTCTTCCATCAAACCCATTTAGAAGATTTAAAAAATATTTTATTGTAGTCAGGAGCTAAACCCACTTTTATCGATGCATGAGCTGCAAAGACAAAACAAATAGTGAAAAGAGACTGGTAAGCTATAATTTGTAACAATAAAAGTGGACCCATTTTTCTCAGTTTTCTTTGTATTTCATTTGCGCACAGTTTTCCTTTCATTTTCGAGATATAAATTTTAAATGGTTATTACTAGCAATAAAAGTGGGTTCAGTTCTGAACTATTTATATTTGGAATGGCAAGGATCTGAAGGAAGGGGAAGGGAATGGGATGAGACTGATAATGGAAAAAAAAATGAAATGGTAATGTGTAGTTCCAAAAATTATCCATACCCCCCAGGGAGGAATTATTTTAAGACACCCCCCCTACCCTCGGAAATTCCAATTTTCTTCAATACAAACTTGGTAATTCTTGTTCTTTCTCTGTCCCCCCCCCTCCCCCTTGGAAATTCCAAATTCCTCTGTGGGGTGAGTAGATAATTTCTGGAACTACACAATGCATTAGCAGTGCACCGAACTCATACAGGGTTTAAAATATCAGCCAGACATTGGACATTGGTTTGCAAACCTCATAAAATGGCTGCAACAACAGCTACTAGATTTGCAGTTTGGCCCTTTTGAAGTCCATTGAACATAGTCAATGAACCATGTTCAACTCTGTAATTTCTTCATTCACTTGATAATGCATTGACAATTAATAACTTCAAAATGTACTGAATTTTTTATAATTTAGATTTCTAGTAGTTATTGAATATTTTGCTGTTTTTGATTCAGGGAAATAAATAGACATTTATAGACTCATTTTGATTTTTAAATGCATCCACATGACGTTTTTGGTCTCCAATCATGTCTGTATGTTTCCCAAAGTATTTCTTCACTAGAACAAAGGAACTGAAAAATCTTTCACAGATAAAATGATCAAAGTTTATCCTATACGTACAGCACAGTAAGGCATGGTTTTAAGCAGGATTCTATTGATACAAGAATTACACAATGAAGAAATGCTATAGATAACATGCAGACATGCTGTGTGCAAAGAAATTCCATAAAAGTACTACTGCAGGTACTTATATGTTGCATGGAAATATACAGCTATTTTCATAAATGTGTGAACTCCGTAGTGAGTGCACGCTGAAATTTGCTCTTCCATTACTGCCAGTCAAGAATATGAAAGGTACAGACTGATTATTTTCCATTGACAGCAGCGAAAAACTAAATTTCAACGTGCAGCTTGCAGCTAACAAGTTCGCATGTTTATGAAAATAGAAGTAACTAAAAACAATAGAAAGACTGGATAAAGAAAATTAAAAACAGCTCAGGGACTATTCTGTTTGCAAGTATAAGTTTGGATTTTAATAGCAAATTCTACTTTTCTATGTACAATTTTTACAAAACAATCAAGTAATGGTTATTACAAGCTATACATTTTTATATATCTTAGAAATTTATTAATTCATTGAAAACAAGTTATAGCTAGCATTATTTCATTGTGGAGTGTTGTCAGAATGGTCGTTCTGCACAAATGATGTACAGCTCTGGAGAGCAACAAAAATTTCCTCAATTTTTTCCCCCCAATGATGTTAGTCTTCTCACATTTAATTTAGTAAATTTAATTATTATATAATTATCCATAGAATACTTATATTTCTCCTTTTCGAAAAACTGATATTTTCACATGTGAAAATAACATGTTATTTTCACATGTGAAAATATCGTTACCATGTGTATTTAAGCTATTAGTTAGTTATAATAATAAAAAGCTTATTAAGTTGATTTTATGGATTATTATATAATAAACAGAATATTACATGGGCGCTTGGAGATATAAAATTGATCTTCTCGTGTTGAGAATCTTTTCAACACTCCAAGATAAATTTCATATCTCCACTCACCCATGTGATATACTCTATTTCTTAGATACTGTCTATTCTTTACTGGTACGACATGATAAGATCCTCATTAGATTGATTGTTCACAATTAATAGTCTTCCAATCCTACAAAGATGACCATTCTGGCCTAAGCTTATAATATGTAATAGGATTAGCATAAACAAAGTAGTGGACTACTGCAAATTGCCCATTACAGACAAAGTGACATTCCCCTGAGAATTGATCTTTTATGATGAACATTTTAAAATATTTATACATAGGAAAAAAACCTACTCCCAAGAGTAGCATCACATGGTCTGTAATACGACAACAAATAGCCAAGGAAAATAGATCAATTCATTTGCTTATTTTTTTAAAACAAGATCAAATGATAAAAATTAAATGGTAAAAATCATTCTTTTAAAAGTATGCACAGTATAACTACAAAATTAATAAGGGGTACTAGAGTACAAACACTATAAGTGTGTAACATAAATACCACTAAATACTGCTAGATTAGCTAATCCTGTTGTTTTCTATTGTTTAATTAGCACTAAATAGTGCAAAGTGTTGCAGACTTAGGCCTAGGGCAAATGTCGAACTTTCCATGCACCGAACTTAATTACATTAAAGAATGCCGCCTCATTATCACCTGATATCCATTGTTTTTAATGAGTTTGGTGCATGGAAAGTTCGACGTTTGCCCTAGGCCTAAGTGTTTGCTACTCTATACAGCTGATACAATCAGCAGATCACAAGCTAAAATTTATACTATTATAATATAACAATAATAATAATATAACATACACCTAAATATATATCGCCTATTTCATCGCTTGAACCAATAATCAATTTTTCATGACACAATTGGCCCATGTCTGAAAATCAACAGGGGAGACTTCAGAACCAAGGCATACACTCATGGACGTACCTTTGAACCAGCTATGATAGTATAGTCATATAAGTGGATTACAAACACACAGAACTATATAATACACACCTATTAACAAATGATATAAAACTACGAACATTAGTCTAGCCATATTAGTGGATTACAAACACAAAGAAATATATAATACACACCCATTAACAAATTATATAAAACTACGACCATATCTGCTAATTTTTAATCTAAAGTTATTATGCTTATTAAGCTTTGTTTGGTAAAATTCTGAGATCTTGCTTATTTTAAAAACTAGTATTTCTGTAAAAATTCAAAATTGCTGAGTTATGAAGCTGTAAAATAGATTTTTAAATCAAAATGTTTGATTTGTAACCATACATGTACCAGTACCCATTAGTAACTATGTACCCATATTAACCTAATTTACATGCATATCCCTAGAAAAAGAGGACAGTGCTAGTCCAGCTTACCCAAAAGTGCTTTACACTTATGTATTGAACATCTGTGGGCTCTCAAATAGTCACATTATATTATATTCAAAGAATGCCAATGTTTTTCATAGACAATGGCATCATTATTATTCTATGCATTCCAGTTCCCATGTCATATCTTAGAGAGTAATATACAATATTAATGTGAGAAGATTAAAAACTCATAGATGTCTGTACAGTACTTCCAGGTAAACCCAACTCTCCTGCAATATCATACGCATCAAACAAGTCAGCTATGCCCTCCGTATCCTGAAGGCTGAATAACTGATAGTCCGCATCTGTCAACGAAGGGGATAACGGCACCAAGCAGTCCTCTTCAAGATCACTTGGTAAAGTGTCGTGGGTTTGGAGAAGTACATTACTTTTTGTTGGGCTGATGTCAGGAGATATGCTTTGCTTGATGTGAGACAGAGGGATTGTTTTGTCTTGTGGGACCACAGCAAGGTTGTCATCTCGACATGTCTCAGGGGAAGAGGTTGGTTTGATGGGTGATAAGTTTTTCATGGGTGAAGGTGGGTCACTCTCTTTGTCATCAGGACAAAGGAACACTTCTATTGCACCTCTAATACTTTTCAGCCATATTTGGATACTCTGAAATTTTTGTTAATTTTTCATTTAGAATGAAATTATTCACTCGTACATGCCCAAATAACTTTTTTAGACTGATATTGAGTTTTAATTAACACTAAGCATTCATTCTCTACTGCTGCTGCATACAATGCATGTTTGAAGGGTAGCATGGGTGGTCTACACACTCATGGGAAGCATGCATGAGTGGTCTTTCCTCTCAAAGCATGCATGGCTGGTCTATACTGCTAAGGTGTCGTCCTATCACAATGCAGGACTTGTGACAAGGAGCCCTATTTAAGTCCCACCAAAGCTGATGCTTCATTCTCTCCTATGCTATGAGGGTTGTTCTCCAGTTTTCCACCCTCCATTAAAAAACATGCGACTTAAAAGGTGTGTGTATAAAATATTCAAACATAGTAAGGAGTGTGTATGGAGAATTTTAGCCTTTTTCTTCCAAGTACAAATAAAAAGATTCATTTATCTATTTATAAAAGTTTACAACGCTATAATTAATCATTATGTGGGGTCACATTTTCACACACTTTTGAAAGATGATACAAATCCAACCCAGCCATGTAAGCCTCTCCAATATTGCTAGAATAGGTCTATAAGAAAAGCCAATGATCTTACCTCATTGGGATCAGGTACTTCAAGTCTTGTTTCAGGTGGTGCCTTGATTGCAATAACAGTTTGATCTTTAAAGTTCTTGATGTCTCTGATGTCTCGATAAGTAACATATGCATAAGTGAAAAAAGTTAAGGAAACAAAAGTTAGATATTTGAAAATACAGTATCTGCAGGTATTAACCTACTGTTTTTACATTAGAATCTTCAATGTGGGCGATGTTGGCTATACAATGACTTGAGCAATCAAATGAAGTACTTGGTGATAGCCTATACAAACTGTGGGAACAATTTCACAAACAAAACCTCACGAACTAGCTGATAAATCTCATTTAGATATTATTACTTGGCCTTTCTAACACAATATCCACAAGCCATTTTATATTTTCAAAAAAAAGCTGAAATTCGATTTATGGGAAGCTGAGAAAGCCGTTCAAAGACTTATTTGTATGAGCCTCACCCCGAAGGATGGTAAACAGGAAAAGACCAAAATCCAATCAAATTTTTGAAATAAAAGGTCGAAACACAAAATATTTTCAGTGTAAGTACACTTAACATAAATTAAATAAATGCAATGCACTGCACTCAGGTAGCTGATTAACTCTGTGTTATGCACTTGCAAATGCTTTTTCACTTCAGTCCATGTGTCATTCCCTCGAGAATAAGATCCTTTGTTTGAGTTGTATCTATATTCATGTATCTTCTCAAGCATAAATAGTAAACAAAGAAATGATCCTCAAAAAATGACATGTGGTCTGAAATCGGGAAACATTATTCCAAAATGGATTTGGTCCATTTTCGTATTCCTTTTCTTTATCTCAATGCCATGCCTTAGCAAAAGAGACCCCACCTTTTTGAATGCCATCACAATCAAAAAAAGCTATATGCAAATAGGGGCATTATAAGCAATTGTTAAGATAATAACATTATAATACCAACTACACATGAAAGGATATTTGGCAGTGTCTCGGTCCTCAGTTAGGAACTTTAGCTCTGATCTGCAGTTGGCAATAAACTGGTCAAGCTGATTTTCTTTTGCTTCAAGGTCAGCAATATCTGTGTGTAAATCCATGATGAGGGGAGTTATTTCTGCTTGACTGCTGTTGTGTAGACAAGCACCCCTGAATAAAGAACAACACATTAATGGCATAGGGAGTAAAACAAATGGAGAGATTACAATTTGCTTTCTGAGGTTAACTGTTCAACATGTCATTGTATTTCAATTCTAAATCTTTTTTCTTTCTTTTTTTTAAACTGTGCAATTTATCAAAGCTACGACTAATCTGAAATGAATTATTCATTAAATATAATTTGTTCTAGGTAATCAACTGCATTATGAATGCTACTAACCCATTAATTATCTAGGTACAAAAACATTTTAATTAGTTTGATGGCTGAGGACCATGCACTGAGCAGAAAATAACACACCCCACTGCTTTGATCAGAACAATAACAGCTCTTCACTCTTACAGCTATAAGTGTAGGTGACTCTGAGCTGGCCATATGATTATTCACATGTCAAGTGTTTTAATTCAGATGCTAAATATGAATATGCTAGTAATAACATAACAGAATCTGAACATAGAATTGCTAAAATATCACTAAAATGAGTCCGAGTCCCTGATAGAAAATGAACCCATAACCTTCATAATATTAGTTGGATGCCATGCTACACATGATATGTTATAACATAAGTCATAATGAGTAAGAGATGCATTTATCTAGACCTACACAGTCATGTAGTGTTAATACATTGAAGCACTCATATAAAATTTACTAAGATGCATCTCTTCATCAAAGTTCAGAAAATCCTGATTACAAGAAATCAAAGAAGAATGAAAAAATGCTGGTTGCCTAGTGGTTCTTAGCAATAGATAACTACAAACAATAATTGGTGATCTTAGATATTACAATGAGCAACCAAGTGAAGAAAAAAAATCGTATGGAATCACTCGTAACTTGTGCATTCTTGCAAGACATAATAGAAAAAAAAAGAATTTTTCCCCCACGAAAAATCCTGTTTTGAGGGACTGGCCCTCAAATTGGAGAAAAAGATTTTGAATGCAAGAATATTTTTGGATTATCTTACCTCCATTGTATATTGTTCTTGGATTTCTTTTCAATCAAACCTATTCCCTCAAGTACATTAGTGATGTCATAAATGCGACGTTTCTGTACAGATAACACATCAGCTGCATGGTTGAGGTCCAAAACTCCATCTGGGGATGCTCTGATCAGTCCAACAAACTTTTTTGTCAGGATCCCAAGTGAGGTATCATATCTTGTCTTTTCAAGGGGAGATGTTGCTATCACTGTTGTTTTAAAAGACAATAGAAAAGAAGCAGTGGATTAAACACAGGACAAAAAGATTTGCATAAAAGCTTGTCAACTCCTAAGCACTGAGCCACAAAATTATATTTCCCTGAACTGAATTTGTCTAAAATGTTGCAATATGAAAGTAAACTTGTAAGTGAAGTAAACATAATATTGTGCTAAAACAAATTTTCAATGCTTTCGTTTCAGTCTACTAACTTTGATTTAAAAATATCGAAATAAAGGAAGTACTCGCAAAAGCTAAGGAAATCCGAAGATAATTTTTTCCGGTGCTCACAAAAGAATAGTTTGGTTAAAATCCAAATATTCCTTTCAAATCTTAAAAACTACCTTTCAAAATGATGATCAGAAGTTTATATCGAAAGAAGAGATGAAAACAACGAATACTTTTTTTCGCGCCACGAATTCAATGATTACGTGAAAAGCCCGCTAAATCCTCAATGCTTGAATTATTAGTACTAAATTTTTTTTGTACACGATCACATTGAACGGGAAAAACCGAGAAAATTCAGCAAATTGGTAGATATTGTGAGAATATTATTTTGAACATGGATTAATGTGTTTTATTTCGAGATCGTATCTCGATAAACCCATTTGAGTGTTCAAGGCACGATTGATACATGTAGGGAAGCCATTGTGCAGTAAAGTGAATCGAATTTAGTATCGAGAAAAATTTTGAAAACTGATTTAGCATTGCAACTACTAGTATTTGTTTGAAGAGAGTACAAACATAAAGAGTGATGTAATTTATATAAGCTAACAACATTTGCTATACATACGTGTAGGATAGACTTCAGAATCCCGACGAAATCGTCTTTTGTTACGAACTTTAGGTGTCTTGAACCCAGAATGAAAAATCCTCGGTGATTCATCGAGATCAAGTCTCCGTTTTGCCTGAAATTATTTTCTACAAATTATGCATATGCTAAAGAATAGTTATTCGAATATACAGCATTCCATATTTTGCAGTTTCTATATTTTAGATCAATCAGTGTATACCTGTGGTCTTTGTTGTGTAGCCACTAATCGTTCTTTCTGTTGACTCGAGTCTGGCGTGAATGGAGTCTTTTCCTTCAAAATTTCATGATTGCTGTCTTTGATCTTTCCTTTATTTAAACTCTTTGACCCTTCGGAGGTCTTAGGAAGAACTGCATTCATTTGTGATGAGTTTGATTGCAGAGGATGTCGCCCATGAGATCCAGAAGAGTGTCTTCGCGTCGCCATATTTATTCTTTCGAGGTCTGTACAAATTATGCTCAATAGTCCTCAAATACTCGAAGTTTAAACTTAAATACTGCAACAATTCGAAAGTACAGCAATAACCAAGTTATCTTGCGAATTTTTGAGTCTCGATGCCCTAGTATTCCGTGTAGATTTGATTGGATTCTCCAAAAAATCTTCTTCCTCTGAAGTTATTGAGCGAATCCCACACAAAAGACCACAACACTCAAAACAAAAAGGGCGCGCTTTCAATTTTCGCGCCAGGTTTAGTCACGTGCCAACTCTCTTTCCTAGGCTCCTACAGCTAATAAACGGTATTTTTGCGTTTACACCATTGTGCATTCGAATATCATTGAGTTTATCTGTATTCTTTCGTGAATTTCACAGCTGCTTTGATCCTAAGAGCATAATTTTTATTTCCTTTTTATAAAAATGTGTGATTATGTATGTGCAAATATGAAAAATAACTAATTAATGTAAATATAATTCGTCACTGTCTAGTACACTCATGCGCCGGGAAAAATCAAGATCAAATCTCTCACCCCAGAAAAAAGACAGTATATGATCGTCGGTTAAACTCGTGTGATCTTGGGAAGCAAACGAAAACACATAAGTGCGGTGGTATTTTATATGATACAAAGTGATGATATTATGTGATTGATAATCAATGACTGCACATGGATAATTGGATGTTTAATAAACGCGCCAGATTATCTAGTGAGCAACGATGCAAGGCAAACTCTTCAGTTTTGAAATTTTCTTTCCTTCCAGTATCAAAATCAAAGCTAGTTATCGTGTATTATCGTTTGAAAAATAAAATCAAGCATTTTTAATTATCCCTCTTATAATCTAGCGTAGATTTGGAATAACCTAACAATGTGCTACGCCCCTCCGAAACAACAGAGCCTCAATATAATCAACAAAGGTAGTTGAAAGCATCTATAGTAACGCATATGTATACAAAATGTGTATGCATAATGCATCTATCAATTAACCAGGTAGCATGGGCGATAAAGAGCTCGAGGGGGAGGGGGAGGGGGAGGGGGAAGGGTGGAGGGGGGAGGGATAACTAAGTAAATTTGATTCGTCAGTAGAAATCTAACAAATGTCAAATATGTCACTCTAAAAGATGAACGAGAGAGCAGCCGGTACAAGTCGAACTTCTTTGTCAACCATGACCCGTACGTCCCTGCCCGAGTACATACGACGTGGTCTTCGATAAAGGAATTCGTCCCAAACCAACTTTGCAATGATTTTTATTGAATGGAGCTAATTATGTAGGTGATTGGATGCTTTTATGCTCCTAGAATACTCACCTCTGATGCTTCGCATACGCTTTTCCAGAAAAACCAACCGCAATGTAGGTGGTACATGTTAATTGAACTATCGCCATTACAGTTTGTTTTATGTTCCGTAAGGTACAGAATGACTGCCGAGAAAAAAATAAGGTCAATTAGAAATAGATCTTTTACTTAGGCAATACCTGGTACCATCATAGTTAATGGAGCGGAATGGTTGGGAAACCTATTGTTTTATGTTATTGTTCGACTTTATCTATTGTTATAAAATAAATTAAATAGTACGCACGCTGTGATTGGTTGATAGCCATGTTTGCATGAGGGTATGTAAACACAGTTGTGACGTCACAACTTTCGTGTTTTCCCGGTACAAGTTCAAAAATTAAAAATTTACAGTTTCTTTCGAGGAAAAAAACGCCCCCAAAAATGTATTTTGAAGACGAAGTTCCAAATTTTGACTTGTGTCAGGGCCACAGGCATAACCCTATGGTCTCATGCAGGTCTTTCTGATCGTAATATCATGACAATCTCTCGTTGGTCACCGCAAAGAGAATTCCCTCAGGAGCTACAACACACGTCCTCCGTCAGGACAGCTTCGGTTGTTCAGCGACGTGCTTTCTCATGATTTAAATGCACCGCCCGATAAAGAATACAAGTATTTCAAGGAAACAGTCAGCAGCCTCAAACGTTTTCCAGCGATAGCTCTTCAGCTCCACAAAATATCTTCTCGAGGCAAGACGAAACAATCAACTTCGCTGCCATGTTTTCTCGCTGTCAAATTGAGCAAAACCACGTTTCTTTCAACCGAGAATTCCATTCACAGTGACACTTGTTATCCACTTTTGATCACTTTCGTAAAGATAATCAATTCTGAAATATTTTATTAAGATTTCTATTCAATCTTTGGACATTTCTTTGTATTTGTTTTAAAGTTTTAGAATGATAAATGTTTAAAATAGCTAGCGATTCTTTCTCGCTTCACATTTGCCTCCTCGTCGTTTATTACACGAAATTTGATTGGCTAACGATCGAAGTTCGTGATGTATGGAGAATTTGTATTTTGATATGAGAATCAAATTCAAATAAAGATTTATTTTCTTGCAAGTGGTAATGTTTTCCGTTAGTATTTATTTTATAAAAGCAATAGAAAACTTTTTTCTCTGTGTTTACATAGCCTGATAGCAACACTCGGGGGGTTGGGAGAATTCTCGACAGTTATGCAAACCCTCGACTACGTCTCGGGTTTGTATAACCGTCTCGAATTCTCCCAACCTCCCCTCGTGTTGCTATCAGGCTATGTAAACACGGAAAAAGTTTTCTATTGCTTAAATTATTTGATTTTTACCGTGAACAGATGCACTCCATCACTTTTTAGTCTCAGGGAAAGGGCGGGAAGAAGGGAGATTTTACGTGCATTGAAAACGACGTGAATGCAGGAGAACACGAATTCAAAGGGCCTTGGCCCGGTTGTACGAAGTGTGAATAGCGCTATCCGACGGATAAATCTTATCCAGTGGATAAATGTATTGGATAACAGCATCGATTTATCCACTGTGTGATGTATAAGGATTTATCACGGTCGGATAGCGCTATTCATCATTCATACAACCGGACCCTGGTAGGTATTCTTTACCCTATCCCGGTGGTCCGGGGGAAAAGGTAATTACTGATAGTGATTACGTAAAAAAATATTAAAGGTAGAGAAAATTAGTTGTAGGATGGGGAAGTCAGTATGCCAATTTTTGTGCTTTTGTCCGCTCTGTGTAGATAAAACCGTGGGTAAAAATTTGAACATGGCATGCTTCGACGTGCAGTGTGTCCCCGACCGACCTTTAGACTTTTCCTTCCTTCTTTTATAGTTATCGTGATGACAAGGGTGAGGGTCGAACATTTTGGGGAATAGGGTGTACTTCTTTTATCTAATTCATGAATGATATCATTTTAACTCGGTTTTTCTGGATAATTCTTTACCTCACAACTGATGGCATGACTCTAGTACTAGCTCCTGGGGTTCCATTTCTCGAGTCGTGGTCGCTTACCCCGCACTAAGACAGAGCAAATTAATGGTAGTTAGCATTCTTTAGCATCTTGATGCTCTATCCGTGGACAATATACATGCATATTAAAGCTTCGCATCAGTTTACCTTTAGATTTGTCTGGCGTTTCATCTTTCACACAAGGCAACACTTTCTCGATCGATAGCTCAGTAGCTCTAATCAAGATTACCAAGGTTAACGAATAAACTGGAAGTATATCAATAGCCAATTGATAAGCTGTAATCAGCAAACAACATGACTGGCCGGCCAAGTTGATTAAGTAGTTTGAATTGGACATCTGTTGTAAAACAGTTTGAAGAGCTACGACGGTCGATCTACGACGGTTGTTATCAATTTACAACTGGTGTGAAAATTAAACGATATGTTTTTCCCAATATATATGCTTGAATCCTGCATAACATTTGTTCGTCAGCCTAGAAGAAGGCAACTGTATAAAATAACTCTTGGGTTCTTTCATTTAGGTAAAGTTAAAAAACCGCTAAGAAACTTGCTCAGCTCTGTTGACAAGCCTTGAAAGAAAATAAAAAAGGCGCCCAACACCAGAAATAAATTGCCTTCAAACCTCTTCTGATTGGCTGTGGTCATGGTAACTGCAAGTTTTGGCGGGCATCATAAAGTCTTTGGATTAAGTTTTGGGACATTGGGACAGTTCTGGCGGTATTAGCCGACGTTTTATTTTGCTTCTTGAAGGTCGTTTTATTTTCATAAGAAAAAAAAGTATTTTGTAAATATTATTTATTAGAAAATAAACTGAATGGGGAAAATAAATAAAATTCTCACGGTGTAAATATATCATTCATGCAAAATCACATCATTTCTTTACGATTAGCTTTTGCGCAAAGGAAATGATGAATACTGCCTGTAAATAACGGGGGAAATTTTAACCAAAACATAAAAGATTGTAAACCCGGTTTAGTTTGATTTTTGAGAAAAGACGAGACTAGGAATTTCATTTATTTTCAGTTGCTTTGCTTTTTCATGTATAACTCAGGCAAACTAATTTTTCGCGCGCTCTTAATCCCTTTTGGCGCCAAAATTTAGATGCTTGAAACATTAAAATATAAATCTAGGTTTAACGCATGCTAGTCTTTTATTCCTCATGCAAAAAAGCAATGAAGCATTCCCCCACGACGAACAAACAGCTGCTAGATGATTTTTCAACCGTAAAGCCAGTGTGTTTTAATTTTGGGTTTGAAAAAGACCACGTGGATAAGTCCAGATGAAACTTTTTTCAGCGGAAAGGTGATACCAAAACAGGAAACCAAAAAGGATCTTTCAGTTCTAAAGCCTTTTCGTGACTACTCAAGTGTAAAGTTCTCTCATAGATTATTAACCCTAACAATCATAAACAATGCCGATTGCCGTTAAGAAGAACTGGCTCTTTTTATTGCACTGCACTCGGCAACCGTGAATCTTCACCTCCAGTCTTTCTATCAAATTGAATACAAACTACAATGCTACAGCGTTGTTGCAGTAGCGAAGGGAGGGGTGGGAAGGGCGGTAGAAAGTATGAAATAGCCTCCCCGTCCCTCCCACATTACTCACTCTACTCCCCTCAGTATCGATCGTGGATTCGCAAATTGGAGTACGTACTTATAGAGTCGAAATTATCTAATGTGAAAGCACTGAAGCTTTAAGTAAATACATTTTATTTTTAACCCAGTTTCTTCTCAGTTCTTGGCGTATAGTAATTCAGTTTAGATTTTGTCCTGCATTTCTTAACACAAGAGGGATAAACGGTAGCAACCACGTGTGGCAACCAGCTTTAAAATGTTATACACCCGGTACTTAATTAGCTTCAGTAATAAGGTATACCAGCTAAGCAATAATATGAAATGAGTATATTTGATCGATAGCTCCAAAAAGTATTATCAACAGACCTTGAGAGAACTTTTTCGCACGAGTGTTAGGAGTGGTACGTTACCGTACTGTAACCGTAAGTCGTGTCTTCCCACTCATACGACTCTTGAGCAGTATACACCTATTTCATCTTTTATTGTCGAAGTCAAAGGAGATAAGTGCGGTCGATACGATACGTCGCTACGAAATTTTGCATATCGTTTTGTCGTTTCAGATTCGTTATTAAATAATAAAAATCTTTTTCATTACACGTCACTGCTCTTTTCGATCCCTGGTCTCTCTAAACGAGCCACTGGTAGAGAGCATCTCAAAAAATATATAAAATAGCTGGAATACCGGCTTTAGTGTTTTACAAATAGATTAATAATAATAATTATTATTATCATACAGCTTCTCATTTATCTCATATAGGTAACTGTCCAATTATTTTCTTAATTGGACAGGTCTTGTTGATATGGGATAATGGGATTTCATGCTCCCCAATCAAGAAATAATTAGACTCGAAAAATTCCTCTGACTGCCAAATTGGACTCGGCCTACCGCCTCATCCAATTTTGTCAGTCCTTGGAATTTTCCTCGTCCAATTATTTCTTAATTGGACAACATGGAGTCCTAATACATATACTAATAATAATAATAATAATAATAATAATAATAATAATAATAACAATAACAATAATAATAAGGCTCGACATCAAAGCTGGATCGTTTTGGGCACAGGGAGTAACTGCATTTTTTGATGTAAGAGTATCGCATGTTAATTCCAAGAGCAACCAAAACAAATCCACTTCTACAATCTTCAAGGATCAAGAAAGCGAAAAAAAGAGAAAGTACCAGCAAAGAGTAATCTATGTCGATATGGGAACTTTTACGCCCTTAGTTTTTGGTAAAAATGGAGGGATGGGGGCAGAATGCCAGATTTTTCTAAAGCACCTTACTGAGAAATTAACCAAGAAGACAGGGGACACATATGCAAGTACTATAACATGGATTAGAACTCGATTATCTTTTGAAATAATTAAGTCAGTACACATGTGTGTCAGGAGGACAAGAACCCCTTTTTTTAAGGACAATGAATTCTTGAATGACTTTAATCTTAACGCCAATGTAGCGGAAATTTAGAAATATTTAGATTTTAATAATAAATGTATAGTTTTAATATAGTATTATATCAGTGTGAAGAGCTGGACTCGTGTTTTGAGCTATTAATTTATTTTACAAATATGTTTTCATAGATAAATAAGTAAATATTATATATAATTGTTATTTTATATTCATAATCTCTCCTTTTTTGTTTTATAATTATAGCGATATTCTTATCACGTCTCATATTATAATGAATTATTAGTTAATTATTATTGTCAATAAAGTTATTATTTTTTATTATACAATAATAATAATAATAATAATATAACAATAATAATCAATGTCTTTATTTATCCAATAAATTACATAAAGGATATTACGATAAATATATAATGATAGGTAAAAATAAGATAAAATTATATGAAAAGATGAAATATATTGAGTGCAGTATATAGCTGCGCGTATCGCAAGCCGCATGCATCGAGTGGAAGGGCAGTAGCCACCATAGGGGTTTGGTCCAAAACGTGATGACGGCAGCCGTGTTAGATGGCAAGTAAATACAAAATTGTTTTACTAGAAAGAATTCAATTCCCTGGACCAAAGGATTTTATTGTTCACCACAGGCAGCCCAAGCTGTATTATGGGTGCCGGCACGTGATGGTACGAAACCTCTATTCAGACAGTGGCCCGGTTTATTCTTGAAGATAATGATAATATAAAAATCAAAAATCATGATTCCAGTTAAGTCCATGGGTATATATGTTACCCGTTCAACACGGGAATATGGAGAAACTAATTGATATGAGTGCATGGCACTTAATACTGAGCAGATATCGGATAGTTACACTCTATTGCCTTCAGACAGTTGTTAAAGTGTGTCAGTTTCTATATATTTCATTGTATTGACCCAAATGCCTCGACTGTCCCAAGGCAAAAAAGTGTAACTCCGATATCTACTATTGGTTCAACCGCTTGTTTCTGTGAATTAATTTCACGATACATCTTCTGTTGAGAAGATCAGATACACACTGTTACAGTGTAAGTCTGAATAGTAATGCTTCACTATAACTATGTGGTTGAGATGTTCAAGATCCTCAATAAATTGAGTACCTCAAACATCGACTAGATGCACTTCTAAAGCGATGAACTACTGTCCCCTATATAAAGATATACACTGTTACAGTGTAATCCACTAGTCAATCAAAGCCCCCACCCCTACACCCCCGGGACAGGACGTGCAATTTAACATTTATGTAGTGTTAAATTTGGCACCCCGGTCCCTGGGGAAATTTTTAGTTGTCAAAATTGCATATTTTAAGCTGCTGAAGTACGCGTTAAATTCCCAGTATACAGGTGTATTCATCTTGTTAAAAGCACGTTAACCCCGATCTCGCTGCGTTTTCCCCGCCCTCCCTGTCCCGGGGATCTGGGTCGGGGCCGGGTTTCAATAGGCCCTTTGCAACTCAGTAATCACGTGCTGATTAATTCACTGATTGCAAATGAATGAACATCTTGATTCCCATGGGTGAAATATACTGGTGAGCAAACAAACTTTCTACAACCTGTTTCGAGAGATCGTAATAAAACTACATTTCGTAACACACTGGATACACATGTTTTCATTCAGTTCTTTACAAGTAGCTAAAAAAATCATCAATTTAATATAAAAACAAAAATTTTGCATTCCAGTACAGACACGTGACCGTTAACTGCAAAGGGCCTGTTGACTATACTATATAATTTGTATTTGTAATTCAATTCAATTTGTAATTAAAATTCACTGGAGATAATATACAATGTTCGATCAGTTGACATAATATATGGGCATGTTCGATCAGTTGTTCCTCAAATATAGAGTAATGCACTTCTAAGGTTTTCTTTTCCGATGATTTGTTATCATTGATCAATGAAGTCCTAGCTATAGATGATTTGTACTAACAGGTCACGTGACCCTACCCCCTTTAAACGAGCAGCTGTGTGAAAATGAACATCAGAAATGAAAAGAGCACCTTGATATTAGTGATCATGAACACGAGAGGACGAAGGTTAGGCTGAAAATGTTGACCGAATCGAGAAATGGCATGTAGAATGAAATATTTTAGAAGGATTCAAAGGAAAAAGTGTTGGCTTGAAAGTTCTTTGCATTTTTCCTGTTTTGCTTGCTTATGAGCTGAAACTCAGCCATGCTCGATCCTACTAATGCCGAGGTGTTCTTTTCATTTCTGTTGTTTATTTTGATATTACTTCTCTTTTTAAGGGAGGTATGGTCACGTGACCTGATAGCGCAAGTCGTTCATTAGAAGTGCGGAGAACACATGATATACATACTGTATATATATATATATATATATATATATAGTCCTAAACAAGAGAAAATGAACTAAGAGAAGGAATCCCCGTGCCCCATCATGTGCACACTTTGATGCTATTTTTAGAATCATTGATGCTATTTTTAACTCGTTACCATGCCCGCGCGATAATCATGCTTCCTTTAATGCCTCGTTTTAGGACACGAAAAGCGACAAAAACACAGGCTTTTGTTTACTGCAAGACTAGAAGCCGCCTACCCTCAAAAAATCAACCAATCAGGTTCTTCGCTCAAAATATCTCCAAGCTAAAAATAGCATCAAACTGTGCACATGATGGTTACAAGGCTATATAGGTAGGATTCCTTCTCTTAGTTCATATTCTCTTGGTCCTAAACATATAGGCTCTTCCAATGGAAGTACTTCAGTGATGCACTGCTTCAGCTTTAGGTTATGACGTGTATCAATACACTAACGTGTAAAAGACAAATGAAGGTTCAAATGGAGCATCTATATATTAGAAAAAATCGTTAAGATCTTCGCTTTCTCTCATAGCAAAGTAATACATGTCGTCGCTCATGACTGGCGAGAGGGGACTCAAAGAGACGTCATCGATGTCATCGAGAGATGCATCATGGGGACTATGTGATGGAGTCTGCGGGGTGTCTTGGAAATTTACTGGTGCGATGGGAACGTTTGGATTATTGGATGTGTTCACTACTTGTGGTTGGTCTGGTTGCATCGAAGAAGGCGAAAACATCGATTGCAGCAGATACATTGAAAGACTTTCCCCTTGCTGGGCATCATTCAAGATGTCGCTGACTGAAATCCCGTTACTTTTATCTTGGACGAATGCCGGTTCGGATTGGTTCACCATCAAATCAAAAGCTAGTTCTTCAAGTGAGATCTTCTGCTTAAGACTTGCTAACTGCTCCAAGTAACGCATTTCTATTGACTGCTGATCATGTGACCTTTGTGGGCCTGTAGTTGGCTGAAAAAAAGTGCTGTAGCTGTCGACATGCATGGGAGACTCTTGAAGCAACATATGCTCATCAAAAGTAAAACCTTGTTTATCCACAGGGATACCATCGGCAATGCGTGCAAGCATTGAGGTTCCCCACGTATCGTCTATGTCCATTTCCTGTTGAAACCGATCCTCAGCGCTGATTGGGTCATTCGGGTCGTATCTATAGATACCACTGTAAATATCACTTTGAAGCTCCCTGGTGTTAATTGTATCGTTGTCTTGGTTACGGTAGATCCATTTGACTTGGGGCGGCTGTTGCGCCCCTTTAAGATACAGTTGAATTTTTTGCTAAATTAAAAAAAGAAACCGAGTTTTAATCCCAAGCTAAACAAGAAGTGTAGGTTTCCAAAAACATGTGCTGTAGAAACATCTGCAAACATTGCTTACATGCGGCGCATACGTTTTCTTCTCGGAAACAAAATTTGTCACGCATAGCAATCGTGGCTGACCCGGGAAAACATCGAGGAAGCATGTGCGAGGTAAACAAGTTACTTGAAACATGTCTCCTCGTTTAGCCAGGGCTATTAGTATACAACCATCCAAAACTAGATCTTGTTATCAAGGATAGCTGAATGGCGAAAAAAAGCTATATGTTTCATGAGTAGCAAATATTGTCTAGGCGAGGAGCTGAAGAACCATGTGTTATAGTTATCTACATGTGGACTACTAACCACTTACTACATACCTCTTTTGGGTAGGGTACCTCAAGCGTGGTTCCTGGAGATGCCTGAATAATGATTATAGAATCCCCGTGAAAACTTTCAATGGCTTCGATGTCATCTAGGGTCACATACGCATGCGTGCCATTAGTTAAGTTAAATTTGCTAAAAATAATCTAAAATAACTTTGACCAAAGAATTATAGAATCCAAACTTCCTTTGGAAAATGCTTTCCTGTTACAGACAACGTGATGAATTTCTTTGCATGGGTATGTAATATTTATTTTTTCACTAATAGCACTAGCACTAGGTTGAAAATCTACAACATCATCATTACCGACGCCGATACAGTAGATACTTAGCGGAACCTTGGAATCAACTTGTTTCGCACTCCTCGATCTTTTCTACTCCTCTACTCTCTTCTTTTCTCTCGTTTCGCCGGTTATATGAGCATTTATATATACAGAATATATATGTACGTATGACGTGTATGTGTGGAATATGTGAATATAGATATTATGCACATACATAAACATACGTATATATTCGTAACTTATTTGGATCTAAGTTGATGTGCAGCTTTGTACAAAACGCCAAATAAAATATGTCTGTCTGTCTGTCTGTCTGTTCGTCTCGCCTCGACTCCTGTCCACTTCTCTGATCTCCTCTCCTAGCTATCCCGTCACGTCTCTCTTTTCCCCCGGGGGGTACTCCGCCAGAATTTGGGTGGGTGGGTAGAGGTGTTCCGCTGGGATTCTGAAAGGGGTACCCTGGTCATGGCAAAAAAACTCAAATTTGTGACCTTGTATATGATAAAAGATATAATTTATTGCACTGAGTTCCTGTTTCATTATCATGCCATCTTGCGTATTGTTTATTTATTATTTTATTTATTTATTTATTTTTTGACGACCATAATAACCAGTTTCGGTCAATACGAAAGTAGAAACCCTGAATATGACAGGAAACTCAGGAAGAACTTGGAACTTGAGTGAAAATGCATACCCTGTTTATGACAAGAAGCTCGATAAACCATACCATATTCAGCGGATCATCCCCGTATCGTCCATATATGGGAGTACCCCCCCTCCCCCCCCGCTCTCGTTTCATTAGGTTTCGCTCGTCTTTAGTCCTCTCCCCTTCGCCACCCTCCTGCTCTCATATATCAATCCGAAGAATGTCAAATCTAATAAAAGGATATTTAGCAGTGTCTGGATTCCTAGTAATCAACTTCATCTGTGCACGACAATCTTCTATATGTTGCTTAAGAGTATTTTCCTTGGACTGCAGCTTTGCAATCTCTGCTCGAAGGCGCATCAAGTGCTGCCGATTGGTTGTGAGTTTATTGCCTTCTCTACACACTCCGCTGAAGGAATAGAAGAACATTTCATGTTAAAATCAAAATTAATTTGAGAATAATAAGAAACAAAAACAAAAACAAAAACAAAAAAAAAAAAAAAAAAAAAAAAAAAAAAAAAAACCAAACAGATTTTCTCAATGGAATGCGAGATCTTCATCTTGTATCAATTGCTTCAGCACAAGGCAAGAGGTGCTGAGTAGGTGGCCAATTACATAACAGGCTTACACGTGACGGTGGAAACAGATTGCAATCTGACCTTCAAAATCAAGAAACATACTACTTATAGCGCTCGTTATCTTTGCGCAAGCTTAATTTTATCCAGCTACTGCGAACGAAAACTACCCTTGTTGGTCAGCGCACAAATGTAAAATGGCATGAACACTACGGTTCTCAGTCATTTTGTTTTGTCATTACCCATAAGCCTCTCTTGCATGACTTCAAATCAAAATAATATTTGAATGCAGGCTTTAACTGCCTTCGAATAGGCAAATGGAGCGCTAGCTTTTTTGTTCAGCTTTTCTCTTGTCTTCCTCTTGAAGTGATTACTCATGAGGAGTGGGGGGTGGGGACGGCAATTCCCTACCACAAACTTAACAAAGCCCTGATCCCTCGTTAACCCCCCTTATGTCAAAACATATATGAGACGAGAAAGTAAGGAAGACGCCGTGAAGATTGTTTGAAGAAACAACAAACAGACTAACTGACTTCCTCTTAGCCGCACGCTGGATGTGACAGATGGAGTATTATCCATCAAGAGAGATCAACACTGACACGCTTTTTTTAAGAGTCATGACGAAAGATAGAGAGGTAACTAAACATAAAGAGAATAAGAGAAAAATATCAAATGCCCTTGGCAGGATTCGAACCCACGTCTTCGGTATTCTAGTCCGATGTGTTAACCACTACACTACAAGGACCAACGCTGGTAACGCAGCCAGAATATGAAATGTAGGGTAATAACTTATTACTACTATACTATGTCTAATCTTTGCGTACATATTTACGGTGTTCAACTTATCTATAGAGAAAAAATATTGCTCTGGGATCCTCACGATTACCCTACATTTCATATTCTGGCTGCGTTACCAGCGTTGGTCCTTGTAGTGTAGTGGTTAACACATCGGACTAGAATACCGAAGACGTGGGTTCGAATCCTGCCAAGGGCATTTGATATTTTTCTCTTATTCTCTCTACTTCATAATATACACACCGAACGCATAACTTATTACTACTAAACATAAAGAGACTGGGTGTGCTAGTTTTAAATGTGACTTCGGGCAAAAAATAATGTATACAGCTATCTAAAAAATGGTTGAATACTGAATACTGCGTACTGAGTGCATTCCAAAACCGAAGTGCATTGTGGGTCATAGTGCATTGTCTGAAGTAGGGTTAATAAAAGAAACAATATACTAACTACATGTGGTAGAGAGTTAATTACTGTATATTTACTTTTTATTTTAGATTTACGAGACGGACAATGCCCATTGGTCTTGGAATGCACTATTCAGCATGCAGTATTCAGTAATTCAACCTTTTTTGGAATAGCTGTATACGTGTACATATGTGTACCATGAAAAGAAACCGGGCAAGCTAGCATTAGCTAGTATTGTGCACGTGATAGCATCTGAGTATTAGTTTGGACTTTCGTGCCGCACACATGGCCGCGGGGACTTACTGCAATACTTACTGTCAGTGCGGCAAAAAATATTATTAAGAGAGAATTCTTTTCGTATTCAAGCAGTGCGCGCCAAAAACTATTTTCTTGAAGAAAGGCTGTCGTACAAGGCTAAAATCTCGTTATTCAGAAAGCTTAACTTGTTTGGAAGTGGAGATGACCGATGAAAGTGGAATCAAAGTGTTAACCCAAAGCAAAAATTTTATTCGAAAATGAGGTTTAGGCCTTCATTTGCTTATTTTCCATATATTTTCTATACAAAAAGCCTGACAAAGCAACATTCTAACACAAATGCAACAAAACATCTCTGTACAAGTGAAAATACCACTTCAAGCAGGCATTTTATCATAGTACATCAGTTTCTAACTGCTTAAGAAAGGTTTTGAGTGTTAACCCAAAACGAAAATTGGGATAAAAACTCATACGAAAGTCTAGTTTTTGGCGCTTTTTGCCATTATTGCTTGTTATTGAAAAAAATTCCTCTTAACGTTTTTAAAATAGCTTCAATGAGTCATAACCGCACTTGAAGCTAAGACAACAGGTTTGTTTGATGTTTGTTGAAGTAACATCAGACTGAATTGAACGTACCATAAACACACCAATGTTTGCAAGTAAAACACGAACATGCCGCTAAGTGTTACAGCACGTGTGCAGTGTACATTAGCTGTACAACAACAAAAGACAATCACCGCGAAAATTAGTCTTCTGGTCCCAAAAAAAGTGCTTAGTAATAAACTTTATATTATGTGTTTTTGGGTGTATTGCTTTGGTCCAGTTAATGCGCTGGGGAAACATGTATTTTTGGACAGTACAGGATTCATCTGGCCAAACATAAAAGCCCATAAAGATAAAATGACTCGTTGAGAATCATTGCAGTGATTACCTTAGGGCACAATAACGATCTTATCAGTACAAGATTTATTTTTGAATACAAGCCAAACCATAGCTTACCTCCATTTGATGTGATTTCTCGCAGTCTTTTCGACTAGGCCAATCCCTTCTAAGATGTTTGTGATATCGTAGATTCGTCTTTTTTGGACAGATAGTTCATCAGCTGCGTGATTTAGGTCAATCGCTCGATTGGGATCTCGACGTAAAATCTCGACAAATTTTTTAGTCAAGAGACCAAGAGAAGTATCATTGCGAGTCTTTTCGAGAATCTCTCGTAAAAGAGCAGGCGTCCAGTTAATGCTCATAGTAACTAGCAAAATAAAAATAAATAAGGTTTTGAGCAACTAAAATTCTCCACAACTAGTCTATCGTTTTACCAAGCTAAATTACCAGTGTATAACAGTCTTAATAACGTTTTGAAACCAAGGTGTTTATCCCGCAGCATAAACTTGAGCGAATGCAGTTGGCGGTAAGACGCGGAGAGTCCAGCCAGTGTTGCACGCTTATGTTATATGGATACTGGAATATAAGATATATATGGGACCCTTCTATTTTGAAAGTAATCATGTAGTTAGTAGTATCATCAAAAGATACTACAATTGAGACGGGCAGCTTGTGTTTATTCCCCTCAAAGGTCAACAAAAACATCGGTGGGAAAATTAGACTTGGTTAAATTAGAGGAGCACGTATTGTCAAAAGATGCGTAATAGTACTTATCAACGTTACTTATCATAGGTCACTAATAGGACAAATGTTGGACGTGATTCGCCATTTCAAATCAAATAGAAATAGTAATGTAAATGACGATGAAGATGTTATAACAATAATAACAATAGTCCTAAATAAGGCCTTCGCCGTCACTTCCAGCCGAAAAAATGGAAAAAAGCTCCTTAAACAAACGAAAAGATGCAGCGTGAACGTGTGATAAATACTACAGCGCTATACAGTCTCTCGTTTCCCGCTGTGCATCATTTAAGTAACACTTACATAACTGGGTAATCTAGCCTCCTTTGCAGCCGTTCTTAGGGTCATCACGCACTGTGGAAGGACGGAAAGCGATACGTGTGGACGAGAATGTCTTGTAAACGAAATTTCTCTTTTATCCTGATTCTAGTACGGGAGGACGGGGCATCAGGCAGGATTGTCGGGGTTACGCATATGTTTTCTACAATTTCTGTTAATTATGGCATGGATGCTGGGGATTGTAGGATTGTCTCCCGGTTCAACAGCCTATCCCAATTTGGAGGCATAATACTAATCTACTAACAATTCACACTCATGATTGTAAGCTGCACGGCTGCTATTATAACGCCTTAATACGCAGCCCGTAAAGTTCTCCACTGGTTATAAATGTAAAGCGCATTTGATATATTTGAAATGCGCTATAGAAGTAACCCATTATTATTATTATTGCAGGGTGCCAGCCTTAGAGTCAATTACAAAATAACTCCTATACAACTTGTGCGTGTTGAAAAAAGAATCGGCAAAAGTACAACCAGCTGATCTGAAAGTGACGTAGAAATGACGTCACTGCAAAACTGAGGTGTCATGAAACCTGTGACCACTGCAAAAAATAAAAACATGCCCGCTATTACAATAAAAATATATAACTCATTAATTATTGCGTCGCCTGGAAATCCATAATTTTAAAAGGAAAAGTGACACCTCAGATTTGCAAATTTTCTTGTTTCTGATTGGCTATCATTTTTCCTCAGATCAGCTGGCGGTGACGTCAATCTTTTATGCAGGGTTTTAACTGCGCTCTCCACTAGCAGCATGCATGCATAACCGATTATCATTCACGAGTTTGACAGCCTTTCTCGAAAAAATTGTGTGAACAAAGCCTTCATGATAAAATCTTTTGTAAAAAAAACAGAGATTTTCAAATGCGCTTTCTACTACAATGACCATGTTAGGACTCGTACACGGCATGCCTCGAAAAGATGGAAACGCTACTGAGACCCCGTCCACACGTATCCGGAAATTTATGTATCCGCAAATTTTTTTTACGGATACGGGTTGCGTCCACACGTGTCCGGAAATTTTTGTGTCCGTATCCGCAAATTTTACGAAAACGGATACGTGTGGACGGTGAAAAAATAATTTGCGGATACATAAATTTCCGGATACGTGTGGAGTAATTGTAAAGACTCGTTTGCTCGGGCTTAGCCACAAATCAATGTCTAAATATTCACAAATACTAACTTACTCGAAACTGGAGTGATACTAACGAAGCTGGTCAGCTTTGATCCGTACTCGTGCATCAATGCACGCAATACTTGTCAATTTACTAAGAAAAACGGCCGGCGGACGTCAAGCAACATCTGACATTTTATGTATGTAGTCGGTAAAGTCATGGGATACCGCGATTGATTACTCTGCCATTAACTAGAAGTGTTTAAAGTGCATACACGTTAAGTTTAAGGAGTAAGGGCTGTGTGCCGATAAATGTTCCATACAAGAAAGAAAGTCACGAAGAAAGACACGACTATTCACATTTGATTTTGACTATGTTTTCGACAGATAAAAGCTTAGGTCAATTCCTGCAGTCAAAATGCCTTGCAGCCAAAACCTGTCAACTCTACTTTACTAAAAAAGAATTTGATTCTCAGACGAATTAAATAGACCTATTCTTTTCAGGCGTAATGTTTCCCCATTTTTCTAGGAAAAAGGTTTGTTGTTTGTGTAAAATTTATATTATGTTCTCCTCAAGCTTAACCGAGTGATACTTGACGTCTCTGGGTTTCCTACCTTCAGGCAACCCAACACGCCAAATTCCAATTCGATCTGTGAGTTAGTTTAACCTAGCAGGTTTATTCAAATAAAGTAAATATACATTGCAAATATACACCACTGACCTGCATTTAGTAAAAACTAATCGAGGGGGGGTCAATGGTTTTACATTTGATTAATATGATTAACTATACACAGTTTATGTATATATATATATATATATATATATATAAATAAATCTATAATAATACGAAAATGAAGGGGGGCATACGAAAGAGAAAAAGAGAAACTATACTTTATTATGGAAAATAGATAAATTTAATTTTGACTGGATTTTATGATAGAGTTTTACATTCACATGGCATTCAACCGAGAACTTGTGATGAGTCACTAAAGCTGCAGCTATGGCTGATTTGTGTGAAATCTCTGCCGGAGTATGAGACGAAATAACGGCAGTCAGGAACGTATCAGGCATCATCCAGGAGAAAACGCAATCGTAACTCGACTTGCTGCTGTAAAGCCCTGCAATAAAAAGATACGGGTCATCCACTAAACATCCTGTACGCGAGCCAGCCCGACGAGTCCTATACAGTCAAT
Organism: Actinia tenebrosa; assembly: GCF_029948245.1. Lineage (NCBI taxonomy): Eukaryota > Metazoa > Cnidaria > Anthozoa > Actiniaria > Actiniidae > Actinia > Actinia tenebrosa. Next base: position 1,979,982 of record NW_028292573.1, read on the forward strand.
TCAAAAAACGTTGTCGTCGACCAACTCAAGTCTACGCGACTGGACCGAAAGGAACTCTGGGTAGCAATCATTGAAGCCCAGTTGACTCCATAACTTTATCTGACTAGTTATGCCTCGTTAACAGCACGAACCTTCGTAGGCGAGCGGGAAGTGTTGAAGGAGACGTTTTTTTCAATGCCTTCATATTTTCGAAATTGTGAACTGAATCATAACTACTTTGTTTTTCTTTCCCTAAACCCAAAGACATGCATTTAATGGATTGTTTCTCGCCATTATTATCTTATTACTAGCGGGAACAATTAATTCAGAACGAATATTTAACCGCTTCAGTGATTTTTACCCATATTCCTTTCGGTCCAGTCGCGTAGGCTTGAGCCGGTCGACGACAACGTTTTTTGAATTGACTGTATATACAGTCCTTTGACTAAACGTTGTCGTTTGATCGGCTTCATCCCTACGTGCCCAGACAGAAAAGGATCATGGGGATAATTAATTCACAGTTACTAGCTGCCGCATATGTTATCTAACACGTCTTGAGCTCGCTGTTTTCGATCCTATTTAATTTGCTGAAACCATGCCTCGAGCATCGGCGAAGATTTAACGCTGGCGAGCAGTTTGGATGCAAGTTCTGGGTAATTAACCCGTTATCCTTTTCGGTCTAGGCGCGTAGGGATGATCTGATCAACGACAACGTTTAGTCAAAGGACTGTATGCACCCAAATACTTTTCCCTTTGATAAGCCCTAATCAACAAAAAAGCGTGCAGATCGACTCAATTTCATCGAGCTCTGAAATAAACTCTGAAATCCATTGGACGGATTGGCTCCAATCCAGTCCTCTGTGTCCTTCCAGGGACACAGAAGACCGTATAATATTTGTATAATATATTACAACATCTTGTTTGAGCTTCATGTGAAAATACACTAACCTCTCTGATTTTATTTTTTTTCTCAGTGTTTCTAGATCACCCCGAACTGATTCCAAATCCATAGTATTGGAACGATGTTTTGTGCTTAAACTCTGAACATAAATAAAATATAGTTATTAATTGTATAAAAATATAAACGAAAAACAAAACAAAAAACAAAACAAAAAACAAAAACAAAAACAAAAAAGTACACCCAGATATGAAAAAAATGTATACAAACAAGATCAGGAAAGAAAGTCAGACAGATAGAGAAGCAGACAGACAGACAAACAGAGAGTCAGAAATACAGAAAGACAGACAGACAGACAGACAGAACGACTGAGGGAAAGACAGACAGTCAAGGAGACCTAGAGTACCTAATAATACCTCGTGTTCATGATGACCTTCTGCTTTCCGCTTCTTATTGGACGAGTCGTCTACAGGACTCCATTCTTTAGCTAGTATTTGATCGAACCTAGATATAAGAAAGGAAGTTATATGATAGCAACAATGGCAGTGCTATCAGGAGGGCATCATGGTGTAGCCGTACTCCACTCGCCTTCCAAGTAGAGTTTTTTGGTATCTCACTTGATTCGAGGTTTCCTCCCTCTGCAGAACCCAACACGTTAAGTTCCAATAGTCCCTTTCGCAGTTCCCTGCGCCATCTTGAAAGGTTACCGTGCCTGAGCATCAAAGCGAGAACAGCGGTGAGCTTGCAATGAAAGAGACCTTTTTTAACACCTTGGACAATTATTCACGTCCCTATCATTGCAAGCTCAACGTTCGTCTAGCTTCGATGCAAAGGCACGGTTACCTTTCGAGATGGCGTAGGGAACTATAAAGGGGACAATTCTATCTGTGAATTAGCCGTGCCCTGACTTTAATAATAGATTTCATGTTTTGATATAATTGATGATTGGCTTGCTGGTTGTACTAAATTAATGCGCCACTCACGTTACTAGGAAAGGATTAGAAGTGAACAAGCTTTTTGAAGAGTATTCAATGAGTGAATTATCTACCGTAAATCCTCTATTTAGCCCCCCCTCTCAAATAAGCCCCCCCTCTCTAATAAGCCCCCCCCTTTTTAAAGGAAGAAATTTATTAAGCCCCCCCTCTCTTTTTAGCCCCCCCCCCCTCCTCCCCCTTTCACAACTAAAGAATCACGTGTACTGATTAAAGGTGATTTATTAAAGTCTTAGTTGTTCAGAACATTTCTTTTTAGCTTGCTTTGTTAATGTTACCGTGTTTTAGTTTTGCTACACAATAAACGTAAATTATACTTGAGAGACTAACACAGGTGAATCAAATAATAAAAATGCCATGTACCTCACTACAGATTATGTGAGACGCTCAATAGTAATGCTTCCGTTTAATTCTGAGTTACAATCATATTACATACCGTGTTTCGACTAAATCAATAAGCCCCCCCTCTCAATTAAGCCCCCCCCCCCCCCTCTCCAATAAGCCCTCCCTCAAACGTGCCTGAAATAAATAAGCCCCCCGGGGCCGGGGGCTAAATAGAGGATTTACGGTACCCACTAAGTTCAATTGAGCAGCAAGCTCGTTCCTTACCTGTGTACTTGTTGCCTTGCTTCGCGTAAAGCCGACCCAAGTTCGTTCTTCAGTTCGTAAATGGACTCGTCAAATGATAAACTGTCCTCAGGTGCTCTCTGCGATGACAAATTGCTTTCATCTGAAAAATTAGGTGATGAGTTAAATATATATAAAATTATAGTGTTGGTAGTTTAGGTAATGAATAGGGTTGGGAAGGATGTTGGTAGTGTTGGTACTAAGATGTGACAGTCATATTGAGAGTTATACTTACTCAGTATTCTATTCAGTTCTTCGTCAACCATAACTACTGATTCATGAGCCACTTCATTTCTAGTCTTGACAGGAAAACTAAGCTTCAATCTAGAAACAAGCGCAAAATTTTAAAATTGAGAAATTGGAAAGTTATCTTATAAAACGAGAATGTAATATTAAGTAAAACTGCTGTCAGCAGTTGAGGGTTAGTTTCACGTCACATTGACCGCTTAGCTTTGCTTATGTGACTTCTAAAAACTTCAGGCTCAACTCAGAGCAACCAATTCTTTAATAAATTGCTTAGCTACCACTGGCAATATACCAATGCAATACCGAAGCAATGCTCATTTTCCCTCTTCCATATAACGAGCATATTCGTGTAAGAAACTTACCGTTTTCCCTCCACTTGGGCAGAATACTCTTTCTTAGACGATGCCACAGCTTCCCTCCAAATTCTCGGTTGAACATATTCTTCAAATTCGCTCTGCAGATAAAATACTTCCACCTCGGAAAGTACTGGGTTAGAATGTAATGACGTCATTGCTGACGAAACACAGGCTTCGATGACTTGGGTCCAGGGCACATGGGCAGCAGTGAGCTGCGGTTGGCTGGAGAGAAAATCAATGGCTTGGAGTGAATGATGCTTGTGTTCCAGTATCCAACCCACTCTGCAACATAATTATCAGATTAATATTGCCGTATTAATATAATAATAATAATATATATGGCTTATATAGCGCTTATACAAGTCTGTTCTAAGCGCTTGGTAACATACGTAAATGAATAAATAAATAAGATAGATAATATGATTATAAAGAAAAAGGTAATTCAAATAAATGAGTCTTGAGTTTAGATTTAAATGAAGATAAACTGGAAATATTTAATATTAATATTAAATATTATTCTAATATTTACTGTTAGAAAACAACAATTGTTATAAATAACAGTCATTCCTATTCCTTATTTCACTCTTTATTTGAAATGTAATTGTAAATTTAAAGCAAAGTAACGACATCCTCTACTGTCAGTAGTTTCTTTTAGTGTCAGTTCAAAAGCTGCCAATGAAAGCTGACGGTGGGAATTTTACCAATGCATGGCTCTGTCTATCAGTGTTCAGTGTTCCCTTTTATGGAGTATTCAAGGCTACACAGATTAATAAGAGTCGAAGCAAGTGTGAGTGATCACTGGCAGAGCACAAATGAGCCACGCATTATTAACATTCAAATTATTTTTTCCATCGTTTTGATTGGCCGAGAACTGTAAATTGCTGCCTACAAATAATTGTCTGCTAATGCGCATTAAGGTGCAAAGTCATTTTGCTAACACGAGTGTCGACACGAGTGAGAAACGTCTGCTGACTTCAAAAAGTGCAAAAACGTAGCTTCAATGCTTGAAATTTAAGGCTAATTCTTTCACATTGTCTTTATTAATACAGTATATTGGTCTCACGAAAGCATACTCACGAAATGTTTTAAGTACTGTAAGAACACTTTTTATAAATTCTTAGAAAACGTGTTGAAAGGCACGCCTGCGCGAACGTTTGTCTTTGGTGCCCTTTTTGCTGCAAATAATAGTCTGCTCCTGCGCAGTATTTTGCATTTGTCAACATGGCTCGCCACTAAAAGATCACGATATTTTGCTCAACCTCGTCCAATAATTGCTATATATTTAATATGGTTGCTAACAGTTCTCTTACCTCTGTGCTAGGGAGCAACACTTGAATGGCAAGCTTTTCACATACTCGTGACAGAGTTGACTTCCTGAATCCCACGTACCTGCATGTTTCAAATAGAAAAAAAGCCGCGCCGACTATAATTACTTCAGTTTCGTACAATAAAAATGCTTGGTCAGACAACTGTATTGCATTATTAGGTAGCCCATTCAGGTGCTAAATACTTGCTCGGGTTTAAAACCTAGACCATAAAAACTAAGACGGAAAGGTATTCTGGTAAATGACATAAATATCCAGTCGATATAAAACATTTGTTAAAAGCTTCCATGCTTTCTGTCAGTGCAGCAATTTATGAACATTCCACGAGTTGTATTACGAAACATATCTATTTTACGTCTTTTTCCCAGCTTTCATATTTTATTTTGAACCTTGCAATAATTGAGAAGCATAGCCTTACCTTCTCCTGCACCAGGGGGTGGCTGTGGAAGACACAATGACAAGATAACACTGCTCAAGGAAGATAAATTCGCGTCTGAATTCCAGTCAAAATTTGGAAAAACTGAAAAATAACATTTTCAAACTTTCGTTGAACGAGAATTTTTAGATAGAAAATGTTACATCGCTTTTAGTTGATTAAGGACGTTCGCATGATGGCGTCATTGCCCTCTACTACCAGACTCCCTTTCACACTCCCTTTCAGCATTATGGTAGAGGGAGTCAAATGACGCCATCATGAAAACGTCCTATAGAGATGGCAGCCATATTGAATACCAATATGGCGGCTGTGACGTCATGTAAAACAGTACCTTTGTTGTCATTAATGCAGAACTCTGTGATTGGCCAGGACACCTGACCGAGACTTCCTGATGACGCAACTGTTGCAAGGTGCTCGATGGCGCTGTTATACAAATCAATGATTGCCCTTGGAGACTAGGACGGAAAATTGGAAGATTAGCCAATCAAATGATGCACAATACTGACCAATAAAATCAAGCGTAGCATGGTATTTTGATCGTTTGCCGATAATTCGGACTGCAATTCTGAATACTGCCCAGCATAGATTATGAAACGAAGCATGAGCCTACATGTGTCTGTGTACTTTTTCTAAACGTTTAAAGCACTTTTAAAGTCTTACCTGTTCATTGAGTTGAGCCTTTTTTCTTGTTGCTACATCTTCGTATAACGGTGTGGAAAAATATCTTTGAAGCCCTACAAAAATAACAATCTAGTTGTCAATGACCTCTTTCCTATTCTGAAACCTTTTGAGTCCGAACTTTTACCCTGGTCTCAAGTAGGACGTCTAACTTTTTGGAAGACCGTTTATTTGTCAACAGGAGAATAAGCCTGATGCGAGATGACGTTTTACCCCCGACTCTATACCATAATAGCTTTTTAAAATTCTTTCATATCAAAATTTTTGAGAAATTTTGAGAGAATACTGGAACAATAGTCATAATTAAAGAACAAAAGCAATGCGAAAAGGATTATGGTCTAGAGACGGGGGTAAAACGTCATCTCGCTTCAGGCTTATTATTTTAGAGTGATTTTGCATGACTGTCAAACTGTAGGACACACGTCACTTTTACAGCACGGAATTTTACCTTCTTCTAGAAAATTCTTCAAGGAATCTGACTCAAGTTCGACTGGATGAGATTGTTGGCCAAGCCAGGTAACGATCTCCTGCAACTGGAAGGCAAAAGAAAGTTGTTACAGTTCAACTACTATAATGTACCGGGGATACCTAAACAGCGAGAATCAATCATATTGTAGAATGTAGACAATACCTTCCAACTTTGGGTAGTGGAGCCAATAAGAAACGAGGAAAAACAATATTTTTTTCAACATATCTTTTTATTCCCACGAGAAAATGACGATGGCTGCCTAGTTGTTTACTCGTAAGGAATCCTGGTTAATTTACCATTCTCATGCAGTCTAGGTTTCTGATTGGCTCGACAATTGCTTGGCGTTGATTGGTTGTCGCTGTATAGGTGGCCCAGGTTATAGTAATCACAACTTGTCCACAGGACGCCCGATACTATAGCAATGCTTTTCGTGACGTTAGTCTTTTTTAACCAGAGATCCACTGGCTGTTGAATTCTGAGGTTGGGAAAAATCTCGGTTCGAGTTGACATCGTAGTGCATTGTGGGACTGTTTAGGGGAGAAAATAGACGCCATATTGGAAATATGTCCCCTAAAACAGTCCCACAATGCACCGCAATTCCAATTCGACCCAGCTTTTCTCAACCTCGGAATGGCTTATATGAAGAGCTTTTGCAAAAAAGTTGGTATTAAAATCATCAACATGAGAAGAACAGACGGCGCAGGAGATATCAACAAACAAATAGTATTGTAACGTACCAATCTATCCAAGATTTGTGCTTCCATCGATGACTCGACTCTAACTGTCTGGACACTAGACAGATGTTCCTCTCTCTTAAGGTCCTGGGTCCCAATAGCATCAGCAATGAGATCTAAAAAACACGTATATTAACAACATGTAACATGGTTTAGAGGGGGGAAAATTATTGATTTATGATCAACATTTTAAATAATTCCTGTCGTTTTTGGAACAAAACAAATCAAAACAAATCAAATCAAAACAAAACAAAACAAATCAAAAGAAAAGAAAAGAAAAGAAAAGAAAAGAAATCAAATCAAAACAAAACAAAGCGAAAACAAAACAAAACAAAGCGAAAAAAAAAAAAAAAAAAAAAAAAAAAAAAGAAGAAGAAGAAAAAAGATACGAAACTTTCTCCGCGTTCTATCAGCTTTTTTGGTTTGTCGGTTTCATTTTATTCATTTTTTTGGTGACAATGACGATGATTGTAAGATTGATAGTAAGAATAAACGAATATTTACACTGGACACGTCATGAATGTACAAAACACATTTTCACGAGTTCTTATAGCATAAGCATAGCATAACAATTTTAGGGAGAAAAGATTAACATACCATTGGTCAGATGTGTGACGTCGCTTTCTAGGTACAAGACGACTGCTGGGATAGCTGGTAAAGTAGGTTTGCTTCTGACAAGCCTTTGAACTCTTGTGCGAGCTTCCTGTACAGATATAGGAAATTACAATATCCTCAACAGTTACACACAATGTGATCTAAAGATTTCTAGTTGGCAATTTAGAAACAAGAATAAAAGTCAAAGTAGTGGAAAATAGTCTGTATTCAAACAAGGTGTATTAACTACAGTTGATTGGTTCAACCTGATTTTATCTTCTCAAAAATGTAGGAACAAGAACAAGTGTAATAGAAAAGATTCTGCATACTTGCATGTGCAGCGCGAATGAAAAGGCACCGGGCTATAGCTTTTCACAGTACGGGATTCAAGATATCCTTTTAACCCGAATCAACGTACAGCTTAGGATACGGGATTGCTCGGAGTCTACACCACGGTACACGGTAAGTCCTTATTGACGTGAGTTTTCAAAGTCACACAAAATCTGTTCAATCAAGAGGCTGTCTAAGTTCTGTACCTGTCTTCCTGAACGCGTTTGAAGATCTTTGGAATCGACTAAGATGATTATAGCAGACGTTCCTTGGAGCTGTCGTCTATCGATCAGTTCTGTTACATCAGTGTTTGATGGAACACCAAAATATGCCTGAATACGATTGAAAAAGATCAACGTTTGTCATTTGATTGTTCAGACATCATAAGTGTAGGTCGCACTGCACAATTTGGATTTTTTTACGCAATGGTCTGTAACGATCCGTAGTTCTTATTATTATAAAATCATCCGCAGCACTAATAAATAAATAATGATAATAACAATGCAACGTCAATCAAGTCCAATCATGTTCAAGTTTGCCAGACTTACTAATCTTGAGATGCTTTATCAAATGACAAATGTTTTCCCTAATCAAATTGAAATTAAAAACTCGTCCCAGTCTCTTGCTCGTTTCAAAAGTGACCAATTGAAAAAACTCTTTGAAGATATGGGCTTCCAACTAAAATATCATGATCATCACCATCAACATTATCATCAAATTCCCTACTTTATTATCAAAAATAAAATCGCTTTAGCAGCAGCAGCATCACCATTATCAGCATCATTTTAATCATGATCACTCTTTCAATTACGATAATTATCATCATCACCATAATTTTAATAATTATCATCGTCACCATAATTATAATAATTATCATCATCTATATAATTATAATAACTATCATCGTCACCATAATTATAATAATTATCATCATCTACATAATTATAATAATTACCAGCATCACCATAATTATAATAATTATCATCATCTACATAATTATAATAATTATCATCATCTACATAATTATAATAATTATCATCGTCACCATAATTATAATAATTATCATCATCTACATAATTATACTTCCCAAGCGCAACTATCCACATCGTTACTCACCAAAGTACAAACTCGACATCGTGTTTTGACAGACCATCGGTTCTGAGTCTCTGAACTGTACAACGATAACAGCTCAACCTATTTGGTTAAAAAAGTTTTTTTATTATGCAACAGGCCGTTTGCATGATGACGTCATTTTACTACAGCTACCAAAATGCTTCGCGCAATTGTTTTTCTTATGCAAATTCATATTTCCTCTTGAGAATAGTAAGACAATTAGGGTTAATTAACTGAACAAAAGAAAATGTGCAAGGGTTTCTGGTGGTGAAAGTGAATGAAGCTATAATGCAAGTGACCTGTGTACTCTACCCTAAAATAAGCGCGAAAATGAATAAAAACCATTCAGTCTCAAGTTCATAGACACTAACCTTTGAAGCAACCCTGTCGTTGTCAGGAAGAGATCCTTTCCTAAACTTCTCTTTTATCAACGATGGATTTACATGGATTTGTCGGGTGCGAATGTTTGAACGATTGACAGGGAAACAGGGGCCTGGGAACGATAACAGAAGCTTCCAGTCCACTGATGAGCCCGTACTGAAAGAATTAGCGAGTAGTAGAGGCATGTCTACTGGACGAAGAGTTTCAGTCCTATAACAGATGAAAACACACCAAAAGAATGAGACGTATATTATGTTTTATCATACTAAGAAAACGAATCCCCGCGCCCCATCACCAGCACTTTTTGATGCTATTTTTAGAATCTTTGATGCTATTTTTAGAATTATTCATTTGATCGTTTGTTTTACCGCACGCGCGTACTGCGTGCGCTCTATACTGTTTGCTCATGTTTTCTTGTGATTTCCTTTAAAAAAAACGTGAGCAAACAGCATAGAGAAAACTAACGATAGCAAATGTGATTCTAAGATAGCATCAAGCGGTGCCTATAAATAAATAAATAAATAAATAATAATAATAATGAAAAAAAAAGCAACATGAATAGTAAAAATATTAATATATGCATATTATTAAATAAATAAAACACCCACTTTAAAAAAATGTAAGAGGAGGTGGTAGGCAAAAAAAACAAAAACGTATATAAGAAATATAAGGAAAAGAGACAGAAAATGTTATGTATAGCTTTTTGTGTATATCTATATATTGTAAAGTGGCACGTCTTTGTTTTAATAAAGTATTTATTATAAAACATAAAATAAAAAAATCAAGCGGTGCCTATGATGGTCACAAGCATGAACACCAGAGATTCTTCTCTTAGTTCACTTTTCTCTTGGTTCGATATGACAAGCGTCTAATGTGCCAAGGAGATTTAGTCCGGGTAAAAACGTCATGTAAGGTAATGAATCTATTCATAACAGGAAATGTATTTGATGTATGTATATGAGTCTTTGTAACACATATGACGAATCATGCGACTAGTGCTTCCATTTGCACCATCACGTGATAGCAGCCATGACAGGAGGCAGGAACAATTGAATCTATATCCCCAGATTCTGTAATACAACCCCAACTCCCTTGTTTCCTTTAGATCTAATGTTAAAACGTAATTATGTCGTAAATATTATAATCTATAATTAGCACTTAGTAAATTAATTACATTTATCTATTTATCTTCATCAAAGACAATATTTTTTGTAACGTAGTACACTTTGTAACCTGTATTTTATATATTTAATTTCTGAATAGGGTATGTAAAGTATTGAAACTTTGTGAAATACGCAATAAATTATTATTATCAATTGTTATTAATTATTATATTCTATGGCTGGTAAAACTCTATGGATATGACATAATTGTGGGTGCACTAGGGTTTATTTCTACTGACCTGATTTGTTCTAGTTCAGCTTGTCTTCTCGATAGACATTCAGAAACATTAAATTCATCACCAAAAATTCTGTATGAAAATGGAAATTTTAATTTCAAAAAATTGTAAAGTAGCTTCTGTATTGTATTAGGCATTATATGGTATTACGGGAAGTTGAGGTGCGTTTAGTAGTAGATTTGTAGGGTTACAACAGGGGCGGATCTAGGGTATGGGTGCGGAGGAACGCACGCCCCCTCCCCCCTGATGAACTGATAACTACATTATTGGTGTTTGGGTTTGTAATCAAAGGGTGCACTCCCTCCTAGAACGAAAATCCTGGATGGTCCATCCCCCCTAGAAAAAATTCTGGACCTGCCCCTGTTCCATCATCGATGGCATCAGCACGCTGTGATTGGTTCAAAAGGATGTTGTCAGCTGCGTACCCTGTGCCACGGGGAAAGATTTCCTTTTTCTGTAATAAACCTTATTCGTGGTAAAGTAATGTTTTCTGGATCCCATTAGAGACCACATGTCATACCCTAGAGTATCATTTCTTTGTTTAACGATGGCTCATGACAAAAAACATGAATGTGGATACAAATTAAACAAAGAATGAATCTTATTTTCAAAGGGAATGAAAGCTGGCCTGAAAAGGGGAAACAATGCACTAACCACTACACTACAAAGACCAACCACGCTGTAAACGCAGCCGGAATATGAGATGTAGGGTACTCGTGAGGATCCCAGAGCGAGAGATACATGTGTGTTTTAGTGTTTTGTGGGTATTAGGAGTCGTTTTGGTTGCAGAAACCCTATAGATTATCCTACTCCCACTTCATGACCTTCGTGACATTACCTTATTGTTGGTAGTACTTTTGTCCTTGAGTCATTCAGAGGACCGACTAAACTGGTCAGCTGATCTTCTGCACTTGTGAATGGAGCATGCGCAGGAAACTCATTAAGAAGCTTTTTGAGTCGTACACGTGACTGATATAATTTCACCCACCTACATTGATGGAAAATACAATTTTAATACAATCACTGCTACTCCTATAAAAAACATGATGTGATGCAGGGAATGTGTAATAAATATCTCGAACCTCCACAGCTGATCTAAAATAGCGACGTAGAAATGACGTCATTGCAAAACTTAGGTGTCATGAAGCCAGCGAAAACTAAAACATGCCTGCCATTGCAATGAAAAATATATATTTCATTAATTATTGTGCCACTGTTTCAAATGCTTACTAGCAATGTTTTTTTTTTTTCATTTGGTGGCCTGGAAATCCATAATTTCAAGAAGAAAAGTGGCACTTAGGTTTGGCAAATTTTCTCGATTCCGATTGGGTAACATTTTTTCTCAGTTCAGCTGGCTTCGTTCCCCCTTTACATGGAAAATAGTCTGCATTCGTCCTTGTGTGAGCATAAAGGCATGAACTGGAAAAATAAGTCCTTAAGGCACTTACTTGTGAAAGTATCTTGCAGTCCTGTAGAGTCGAATACTCTGTCCAATCTGAGCGAGTGCGGTCTTTCTTCCTTCCTTCGCTTCTTTGTAACTGTCTTCTGCAATGCGTTCCACCTCATTTTGTAACGTCTCTTCCAGAAGACCTTGAGAAATTTCTTGTGTTGCAACCTCTTTGCATTTTGCAATCACCTTCTTCTGTTCCACACTAAAATGTATAACATGGTTGGCCATGAGCGTGCTTGTCACGGAGCAAACCCTTGTTGAAGACCTTGACAACATTTTGCCCACATTTTACTCACACACACTACTAAATTCAGTATTTTATGCACACGGATATCAAATTAAAAGCTGATTTTTACGGAGAGAGCAAAACTCGACTAGAACTGAGGAAACACCCTGCCTTGTGGCAAAGAAAATAACAAATAAAATAAAAAACACTTTCGCATGTGACATCTGCAAGGAACGCAGTTGCGAATATGGGAAAGTTTTAGTGCTACGCCATTCTTGTCACACTCAACAGTCATCTCTTTTTTTAAAGACAATTTAACGCGCAATACCCTCTGACCTAGAGATAGAACACTGTCGCATCGTTTATCTTGGCTCACATCTCTACGAACCTGTATTCATAAGCAGCCACTTGCAAACATTCCTGTGCCACTACATCATCAAGTAATTCTTCTGATACGGCAGCTGTTGATCTTTCCCTTATAGCTGCTTGCTCGGCTTTCATTCTAACAACAAGAGTTGAACACTTTTAACACGCGGTTCAGTGCTTTTGAGAAGAATCTAAACCAAAATTTCTAGTTTGATGTAAGAAGGCTGGTTCTTGGAATGAAATACCTCTGGCATACAGTATGGGAAAGGGTACCAAAGATGGGACAACAGGAAGTGTCTAAGTTTATTTATGTTGCTCGTAGAGTTACGTTATCGTTAATGTTGATGTTAACTAAGTTATTTCTGTTGCTTCTGTTGTTGTTGTTGTTGTTGTTGTCGCTGCTGCTTCTTATATAGGTTTTTTGCACCATCAAGTGCCCACGCCCATAATAACAGCTTGGGCTGCCTGTGGTTAGGTGACAGAACAATAAAATCCCTTTTGGGAATTTTTTTTTTTCCATGTAAAACGATTGCATTGTTCCTGCCATCTAACATGGCTGCCATCACGTGACAGTGCAAAACCTCTATTGCTGTTGTTATTGTTGTTATTGCTGGCCAAGTCTACAATACTGATGTATATACCGGCCAGTCTTGACTCACTCTACTGTTTACTTACAGCTGGATTCTTCGTTCATCTGCTATGGCACTCACTGCTGTCACTTGCATCAACTCCAAGACAACTTCTTCTTCCAACTCTGTCGCCAGTTGATCTGCTTTTTTCAAAAGGTCCTGCACCTATAGAATATTTAGAAACATAAATTGACGACTTTATTCTTCATGGGCCAATTTGCTACAAGATTTTTCCTACGGAGACATAAACCAGATCGCGTGACTGACAACAAAAAACGTTACGAAAGTTGAGTAGCGTGACCGTGACCAAGCCGTACTCTTGCAGTCTGATTAGGTGGGCAGCGAACTCGCGCTTTGGGAATGGCTCTACGGATTTCGCATCCTGACCACACCGTAATTTTACATACACACAGCACGGGTGGCGTAGCGGTAGAGTGCTCTCAACAATGCAACCCGGGTTCGAGTCCCGCCGTCGTGCAGTGTGCCCAGTGTCGTATGTGATTAAAGTTGCTTGCTGATTCTCTCCTGTGCTTCAAGGGTTTTTCTCCGGGTTCTCTGGTTTTCCTCCCTCCGCAAAAACAATTTCCAAATTACCTTCCTATAGACTTCCCCTGTTACATCCACCAGTATTTCATTGATCACTTCCAGAAACAAGCTTCTCGTTACTTCCTTTAGTTCCTGTTGACAAAACCAATCTTGATAAATCCAATTTAATTTACATTCACATCCTGCGTCTTCCTCTTACCAATCTTTAGTTTAACGGCTCATAATACTCAAAGAATGACACAAGGTCTGGAATGAAAAACTCATCCTCTCAAACTGAATGGTTCTTTTTAGTACGCCAGATGGCAGACCTTCTTAATATCGTTCTCTGCCTCAGTTACCAGCCGGACATTAAACCACAACTAGATTTAATTCAGTTCTATATAGGACATATAGTTCTGATAAAATGTGATTATTCGAACACTTGATAAGTATATTTTATTACCTCGACATTTATCTGGACGGCTGGTTTTGGAGGCTCAACAGGCTGAAAGCATAGAAAAACATAGGTCAACAATAAAGGAAATATGAGAAGAATGACGTGAAGAATTGAAAATGCCGAGTGGGTTAATAAAATTAATAGAAAAAAAAAGACGTTTTGGTCCAACACGGACTTTTCCGTGTTAACAAAAAATGTTTGCACGCGCAAAATTTGAAGCTAGCTATTTTAGCGTGCTTTGCCAGAGTTATGATGATTGTCCGATATACACCTATTTCAATGAGCGTTGTCATCGTCAAAGGCGATAGGCTATAGATAATAGGCGAGATTCGTTATTCCAAGATCCAAGAATAGCTGGAATGACTTGTGTTTCTTCTTCTTCTTCTCGTCAAGAACATGGACTTTAGTGTTGAGACTGATTCGATGTTCTTTGTATTCAACGAAACCATTTCCGTCTCGGATCGACTTAGGCGATGAAAACATTTTTTGAAATAGGTGTATATTGATGGATTGAATGCGATCGTTTCCATCTTGTTTTTTGTTTTTGTTTGTATGTTTGTTTGTTCATTTTTTCATTAGAATTCTTAACAGTTTAGGTATTCCTTTACCTCAGTATTGGAGACATCAGAGTTACTACTTAGAGTTAATACTTCGATAACTTGTAAGATGGCGAGCCAATACAATGAGTTTGACTTTGGAAACACGAAGGTGGTTGATAACTGAAGAGTCAACAGGGCGATTTTCATCGTTGTTTGTTTTTACAAGCATGGTATTCTGAGCTAGATGACACCTCATGAAACAGTTAAATCCAAATTCCATCAAACAATGATTTTAACTCTGGCAATGCGCGCGCTAAATGCTAGTTTTAAATTTTGCGCGTGCAACCGCTTTTCTTCGTGCTGAGGAAGGCTAGAAGTCCATAATGAAATAATGGGCCCGTTTTGAAGCCAAACCGCCCGTGTTTCTAATACGATTTTTTGTTAACTATTGACAACAAAATCTAATTCTGATACATTCTGGTTGCAAATTTCACATGCGTTAACGAGAGAAAGGTCCAATTAAATAAACGAACGAATGATTAAAGTGCCTATGTCATTATAGGCATTTGAGTTTGATTCTCATCATTTTTAAATTGCAGCACTGATTTCTATGAGAAAACAAATTTGCTATTTATTTTATATAAACCCTGAGTAAGACAATGATGTTATATACAGGATATTTTGCTGCTGCCCTAGAAAAGTTTTGTATATATAATCACGCCTATAATGATCTCAGTAGCATATTGGAAATATAAACCTTGATATCTCCAAGATGCATCACTCGAATCATATGAAATTCTTTTACCATTCAAATATTCACTTTGTGTAGAATCAATACAGAAAATATTAGGTGGTATAGGTGGTATAGGTGGCATAGGCACTTTAAAAAGAAGGGCAAACGATTGATTGTTTATATGACAACAAAAACAAAGAACTTCAACCTGAGTCACTTGTCTAAACTGTGAAAATCCTCTAGGTTCTTGCGTTTCTGTAAATCCCTTAAACTGGACCACAGGTTGTTGTTGCTCTATAATATTCTCTTTCTTCTCCATCTCTGCAGACACAACGTGAACTTCTCCCACATATCGACCATTCTCGTCAAAGCTTGATGTGGGATAATGGCTTGGTGGAGGAGGAAGAGGTCCATTGTAAACAACCTGGTCATGAAGAACAAAAATCACAGCAATGAAGATTAACCCCACCAAAAATAGTCATGATAAAAAGGTAAATTATACACTGTGAAAAGATGAAAAAACTTACTGACGAAACGTTTCATTAGAAACACCGACGCAGCTCATACTAGTTTTTAGCTAGTTATCTCTTCCCACCAAAAATAAGTAGCTTTAAATTATATAATATGTAGCATGAAACAAAAATGAATATC
The DNA here is from genome assembly GCF_029948245.1 of Actinia tenebrosa. Taxonomy (NCBI): domain Eukaryota; kingdom Metazoa; phylum Cnidaria; class Anthozoa; order Actiniaria; family Actiniidae; genus Actinia; species Actinia tenebrosa. Next base: position 1,996,115 of record NW_028292573.1, read on the forward strand.
ACAATTTCCCAGGATGCGATGCTATTTTATCTCATCATCTACGTTTCGCTTGCTACACAGTAACAGAGTAGATAGAATGTTTTGGAAAACTGATGAATGTCCTTCTAAATTGCCTTTCACTTTTCTTAAGGTGAATGGGTAAAGAGATTCTTCCAGTTTCTATTTCTTTTTTACCCACCTCTCCAATCAAACAGGACCTCTTGGATTCAATCAGTTTGTGAGCTCTGCTTGAAGGGAAAGAAGACTCTGGCTCAATAAAAGACCCTCGGGTGAACATCACGAATGATTCGTTCACTATCAGACCATGAAAACTGCAGAAGTCAGAGGCCTAAGATTCAACAGAAACAACAGATGTGAAACAATGATGTCAATGAGTTGTATCCCTTCTCTCTCCTCGACCTTCTTCCCCTCTTCTTCCTTCCTTCTCCCTTCTATCTTACTCCTCCTCACTCCCCCACCTCTCCTCTTTCTTCCCTTTATTACCTGGTCATTCCCTTCCCTCTCTTTTCCTTTTCCTCTTCTCATCACCTAGCCATTCCGATCCCTCTCCTCTCCTCTCCTTCTCCTCTATCCCATCCCATCCTCACCCCTTACCCTCGATTTCCTCCCCACCTCCCCTCTCTCCCATTTATCACCTGATCATTCCCTCTCCTATCCTCTTCTCCTCTATCCCATCCCATCTCTCCCCTTCCCTTCAATTGCCCTATTTCACTATGACGTCACTGCTTGTTTATGTGGGGGATAGAATCGCCAAATCCAATAGAAAATTCAACAAAATTTGCTCCTAGCGAAACAGTTTAATCTAAAATGGCCTGGTTTTCAGATATGATATGTGTTAATATGTACTAAAAAATATTCTGAGAGTTTGCTGGCTATTCTACTTCTCTTCGTGGATCGATACGGGTTTTAAAACAATTTTCGGTGAATTCGCGTTGATTTGACCCCCTCCGACGACCATAATCCTTTGCGTTTAAACAATAGATTGTTTTGATGTGACGTCATAGTGAAATAGGGCAATTCCCTCCCCACCTCTCCTCTCTCTTCCCCCTTATCACATGGTCATTCTTTCTTCTCTCCTTCTCCTCTATCCCATCCCATCCTATCTTCACCCCTTTCCTTCAATCCCCTCCCCACCTCTCCTCTCTCCTCCCTACATATTCACTAACCTGGTTATCCCCCTCAAACGCCAGAAGATTAGTCAGTTCATTCAGTGGGAAGGACATCTCTTTATTAGGAACACTCAGAGAATAATTCATGATACGAAGTGCTCGTTGACGAGCCTGCAAAAAAAAAAAAAAAAAAAAGACTGCCTTATATACATGTTTGGGAAGCAATGTCTCAGTGCGATTAGATGTCTCAACAGCTTCAATGAGAGAACTCGCATACTGCTGTACAGAAGTGATATTTCTTTAATTGGTGTGTCCATTATTTTCCTCTGAGTATTTAGTGCAGCCACTGTTACCTACCAGGGCACGAAATTAACGTACGCAAACTCGCAAAATGTGGGTAAAATTTTGTATTTAGCGAGTGACAAAAAATTTAACTAGCTAAGTTTTGCGAGTATGACCACAGTCCAGAAATTGAAGGACTGAGAAGTTTAGAACCTGCGTCAAGTAACGTTCTTTATTTACCGCATCCGATCGCTAGTGACTTTGAAATTTTTGCTAGTGAAGACAAAACTTTCTAGCAAGGTTTTGCTAGCCCCCCCGGCACTTTGTAAGAATGGACAAATAATCTATTCTCTGTTAAATATTCTACTGACCTGATTGAAATACCGATGCAGAACAGAAGCGCAGAGATAACTGGAAGCCCTACAAGATGATAGAAGCCAATAAGTATATGTTGTTTGCAGGTTGTAGTAAAGAAGTAAAAGAATCCTGTTCCTGCATTAATTAAGACTTGTACTCAACATAATAAGAGAGAACCACATATATAGGGTACCCCTAGTGCTAAGGACAATTCTGTTTTTCCCAGGGGACAGCAATAATAAAGTTACCTCAAGCAGAAGGGTAAGCCAAGGCAAATGGAATGAGTTTTATAGCATTAACCTTTAAGTAGCCGTGTTATTTATCATTGGAAGCATGGGTAGCATAGCGGTGAGAAACTTGCCTCACCAATGAGACCCGGGTTTGATCCTCGAGGTAGAGCTGTTTGTTGGTTCTCTCCTGTGCTTTAAGGGTCTTTTCTCCGGGTTCACTAGATTTCCTACCTCCGCAAAAATCAACTTCAGAATTCCAATTCGAACTACAAAGGGCCAGGATGAAAATTACTGTGTGTAATTCTAGATACCCTACTAAATTGTGTAGCTATTTTTTTGTCTTTTATTTATTTAGTTACCTCACAAGTCTGAAGAACCTGACGAAGTTGTTACTGTTGAGAGCATGAAAAACATCCATAGCAAACTTGACCATGGATGACGAGCGCACTTCTTTCCGGTAAGTCATTACCTCCCTGAAATAAAAATGAGCAAGTGTCAACTCACATGCACCAGTTTCTCATTCGCCGATGCATACCGCCAGTGTTTAAGACCGCAGACTCATTTATACAGGTTTAGCCTCGTTTATAAGTAAACTAGTCACAGATACCATTACTGCGGTTTTTCATATTCTGTGAACTCAGACATTTTAACGCCTTGTTGTGAATAGACAGTTTTCTCTAGGTTGCGTGTGCATCCTAATTTAAGGAACTTGACGAGCCACGAAACCAGAACAGGAGTTTATAATGAGAACTATCATACATTTCTTTTTTTTTTCGATAAGAATTCATAAAATTGATTATTTACCGCAGTAAAAGTTTCAAAATATTTCAAAACATCATTCAACTTTCACATTCTTTACATTATATTACTGTTGACCTTAGCAAATAATTTACTCTTAAACAAGGCTTAACCTGCACAATTGATTCTATAGTCACAGAACACAGCGACATTTGCTGAATGAATATGGGGTTATTGCAGCAAAATTACAATATTTGTTGCCTTCAAAATGATTTTGCAAAGAGAAGAAGCTCTCTGTAGTTTTAGCAACAAAAAAATGTTCTTAATAAGAGTAAAAATTGCAAGTTGAACGAAATCATTGTGCGTCTTACTAACACATTTAGCTACAACTTCCTTGAGCTACTACGACTAAGTTCTAACAGTTCGAAGTACAGGTCCAAACATTTTCACACTGTGTTTAACATATAACAAGACTAACCTGAGGGTGTCTTCTTCATTTAGATTCAGTAGAATATCGTAACAACGAAACTCTGCTTCATTGGGACAGATAATTCCCTGGTAATGAAATAAATAGATCAACGAAAAAAGACAGACAGAGGTTTTTACAATGTATGTGTCATCCCTTGCTCTAGTATAATACCCCACAGGCAGCCCAAACAAAGTTCCTGTGTATTGTTTATAAGGGAATGTATTGGAGTTATGATAAAGTCATGACAATAAAATGGTTAACTCAACAATTTGCCTCAAAACTTGCTGCAGTTGTTGCTTTTACTTTGTTCAGTCTTCTGGCGAAGTTTCAGCGCGATTTGAGGCCGTTTAGTGGGTTTTTCAAAATCCGCTCTTCTCTACCTCAATAATTATTTAACTCCCATACATTCCCTTATAAACAATACACAGGAACCTTGTTTGGGCGGCCTGTGAATACCCTCGTGTAAAGCAGCTTAGTATTAGAGACCTTCAGCATCAGTTTTACCGCTAAGCACTAAAGATCAGGCCAAGCATCACGCCCGCAAACACGGAGAAACTAAACACGAGGCATCGATGAAATTCAATATGTTGGCTCTTCCTGCAACAACTTCGTTATGACGCCTTGCTAAATGCCGAAAGTTTGAAGGAAAACGCCTGACGTCGAACTGCAGTTTGAGGTTTGCGGTACCTAGCAAGAACGTCGTGCTAAAGGTCTCTATTTATTGAGAGAAAACGTGAAAGTTCGAGGTGGAAAGAGCTCACCTCGTTCTTGTAGAGATCATTGTAGAACTGCTTCAAAGTTTGAAGGCATTTGGTCAAGTTCTCGGTGTTGATGCGAGGATCAAAAACACCCAAGTCCTGATCACATAGATAGTGTGCACAGAATATATGGAACCTAGAAAAAAAGCCGAAGCAAAAACGATAATTGGTAATAAGCTGAATGAATGTCATGTGTCTTAATAATGATACTATGTGGCTCTAATGATACACCTAGTTCCAAGAAGTTTGTCATCTAAAAAAGGCAAATTATAATTAAATAAATTAGAAATAATTTGCAATGTAAACTTCATTCTTGCAGTTTCTGTTTTTCTTCCAATACTCAGTCGTATAATTAAGGCTCCCCTGAGCAATTCGAAAGGTCATATGAGACTAATATTTTGAATAAGAATTTTTTTCATTTTCATTCATATCAAGATAATTAATTCCTATTTGGTATTTTAGTATTTGGCTAATTTTTATTTGACATCATTCTTGCAAGTAGGTATAACTGACACCAGGGAAAAGCGTTTACGCATGCGTGCACTTCAGCACGTTTTCTAAGAATAGACCAGTTTCGAATTCCAAATTACCGCTGTGTTCCTTGATTACAGACTCATTTGCGCAGGGTTAGCCTCGTATCAGTGTTTAAATATTCACACATACCAACAGAAAAGTAAAGAATACACAACTTCAACAATACAAACACTTTGGAACTCAACGGACCTTGACTGCAACACGTGAATATGCAGCACAGGGCTAACCCTGTGCAAAAGAGTCGGTAATCAAGAAACACAGCGGTAATTTGGAATTCGAAACGGGTCTATTTTGAAGAGTTGAGTGAGAAAATAAATGTTTGTTTTCTCCAAGTATACAAAACAGCTCAAGAGTATACTTTTGTCAATTACCCTTAAGTTTCAAGCATGGACACTAAGTTTTGGCATTTTGTGAAGTCCAATTTATCAGGCATGTTAGAAAGTCAAATTTACATATGCTTTGAGTAATTTGCATACGGATTCAGAGCATGCGCAGACGTTTTTCACTCGTGTCGGTACATGTAGATACCGTAACTAAAGGATATAAGGATTATAGAGAGTTGAAACAAGTCACTGTGTGAAGTCATGCAAGAGCTGCAGGGAGCCCAATTTAGATAAAATGAAAGATGAAAATTAAAACAGGAAAAAATCAAATTTAATTTTATGATTTATTTTTTGTATTCCAGGTCAAGATATTATTCACCATAATGTAAGTATTTGCTGTTGTAGTTATTATACTTCTAGAACTTTTGCAAATTCACTTGAGTGGCCACAGAACGATGGTCCAAATCAAGGTTGCACTTGACGTGTTCATATATTTACTGTTCAAGTCCAACCTTGAGATAGAACCATTGTTTTGTGGTCACATAAGCAAGTCTATTGATGTTACCTTGCAGTCTTTTCAATTAAATCCACGGATCCTACATCACAAAGATGCTGCTGTGTGATGTCCTGCAAGAACAAAATGCATAAATCAACATAAAGGGGATGGTACCACACAATATATTGCCTTCCCACGAGTTGTCGTTCTGCAACTTATGTATTAGTGAAAGACCACTATTAGCAAAATGTGCCAGTTTGACCAGGTATATTCAGATTAGTAGGTCTTTACTAAAATGAGGAGACCTCTCACAATTGCGAGTCAATAGCATTTGGGTACATTTCATTTTGGGACCTTGTATGCAGCCAATTTGTTGTCAATCTCGAGCCCAGAGTCTTGCAGCTTTTGGTCAGCTGGCTGGTGCAGACCACAAATCAGGAAGGAACTGAAGGACTCTGGGTACAAGATTTATTTGTCAGTTTCAAAATGAGTAAGGGACTGGGTCCTAGTTCAATTAGCTAAATTTATCAAGGTTTGACAAAACATTCCCCATCAATATATAAAAGAACGACATACAACAAGCTTACTGACCAAGTTTCAGGAAGTTTTACTTTATGGCTGAAATAATGCTATGAACATTTAAAAGACTGCCGAAATATCAAAGAAATGTAAGGTGTCCAGGCAAACCGTCCAGCCACACATACGTTCTCTGTATTTTTAGAAATTTAAACAAAATCATAATTTCGTTTGAATTTGTTTAAACTTGATGAGATTTGCAATCCTTGCTATTTTTACATGCTCTTTGATATGATGAGGTCTGTTTATGAATTAAATCAAATTTAACAAATTCATTTTGAGTGCCCTCTTGTTTTACTGTCACTATACAGTACTATACAGCATACCAGGGACCACAAAATGGTATGGCTGGCAAGGACTTTGATTAAACTACAAAATGAATGTGTTTGGTGATAGCAATTGTACCTTCTACACAACATCCAACACAGCTTGCCTCTGTCATTCATGAAAAACTCTGTTGAATGCTGCATAACATCAATGTTCAGTGGCTGAACACACTAAGAACAAAACAACTAACCTTTCTTATAGCTCTAGTTCTATTCCAGAGAAAATCAAACCAATCACCCCATTGACCCTCCTTGCCGATGTCCATGATATTAGTGACCAGGTAGTCCATGGTCATTTTGAGTGTGGGTATTGGTCGCAACTCATGTGGTAATGGCTCTTCCTGGAAAATAATTGTGACATTGTGGTCATGACTAGTGTGGGTATTGGTCACAGCTCATGTGGTAATGGCTCTTCCTGGAGAAAATTTATTGCGGTCATGACTAGCATGGGTATGGACATTTATCACACGGAGGCCATGTTTATTCTTATGAGAATAAAAACCTTTTTTTCACCTGCATAAATTAATTCTCAAGCACTCAAAAGTGAGGCTATACATGTGGGAATATATTGTTCCAAACAACATGGCTGCAGTGTGGAAAAGGCCCAATGTTCTGTAATGGCTCTTCCTGGTAAATATCAGTTAGTTACTACTAGTGTTGGTACCAGTATTGGTCACTGTAGCCGATTCAAGAATATTACCTTATCAGCAGCAGATCTGTCATATTCTTTGATAGCCTTGGCATGGTCCACCTGTGGGTTATCCTCCTATAAAACATATTAATATACAACGGTAGGTGTAGTATACAGTGTACATCATGTAGCATACATATTGCCCACTTTAGTTTTTGTCGGCAAAGTAAGGCCCATGGTTATCAATCTTAGCTGCCCCTTTGGCTAGTTTTACAAGCCTAGTTTTCCTGAAACTCCCAACAGTTTTTCCTTTGGATATCAGATATCTCCTTAAGTCATACACACTGTAATTTGCAAATGAATAATCTTCCATTTCTTCTGACTTTACACTTGTTGATGATTGTTGATTTGATTTTTGTCCTAACTTTCGCTTGAACCAATCACAAAGCAACATTTACACACAATTTGTATGCAAATTAGCCGTCTTTTTGTAAGAAAACGTGGATTATCACTGGTGTACATGATAGTGTGGTGTGTGGCATGGCATATTGCAAGATAAGGCAAGGAAAGAAAAGAAAAGGGAAGGGGAAATGATACAGGTCTTTGACTGCCGACTTACCAGGCTTGAGCCAGTACCAGGTATAGTTTCATAAACATGAAGCCTGCGACGATCTTCTCTCATGTACCTTTCCTTTTAAATTAAGTACATATTAAACAAAAAAAACATATAAAACTTAACAACACAAATCTTGCTAGATCCAAAAATATTTACAGTGTACCAAAGATAAAAATTCATAATTCCCAAAGGGAGCAATCTTGACTAAATGAAACTCCCCTCCTATTTCCAGAAAATTTCCTGGACTTGAAAAACCTGATTTTAGTGTCATAAAGATTTGGTTATAAAAACTAATTGGGGAGACAAAAAATGCATACTTTACATACTGTATACTGCAGCAAGCTTGCCCTTTCCCCACAGTTTGGAAATCATAATTTCTCTGCGTAGGGAAGGTATTGGTACATTTTGGAAGTTAAACCTTTTTTTACATTGTTCTTTAGCCAGAAAGTCTTAATTTCTTATAAATTCAAATCTACTTCCCCATCCCATAGGATATAATACAGATATATTCTAGAGGTAAATTGCACCCTTCAGACCAACTTCAACCCTCGGATATGTCAATTGGTGACCCTCAATCGTAAAGGAGATATAGCTAGGGACATGATCATTCTGGACGCAGTGCAGTACATGAATAGTCTTTATACCTTTTCTGGACACATATCCGGGCAGGTTCCCTGGACAGCCTTTGCCGTTGTGATGTCAGATGCTTTGGTTACTCCTGATGTTTAGAACAATACTGTAATTAATAATTTATAACTTTGGACTTATTTTTCATAAATTGCTGGCTTCAGGATGACTTGAAAGCATAAAATATTCAGTGTTTCAATAACAACCACTCATTGTTTACATTATAATGCGAAAGGATACATAGGAGGTTAACCCTATCAAGAATACTGTATCTCCTAAGATTAGAATTGGAATTTAGATGATTTTTGTTGAGGGAGGAAAACTGGAGAATGAGGAGAAAAACCCCCAAAGCACAGGAGAAAACCAACCAACAACTCTGCTCATGACATTGAGCCTAGCAGGACTTGAACCCAGAATGCATTAGTGGGAGGATTAGGCATTAGCAGCGCAAACCATCTACAGTACCCTTTCCGTAAATGAATCTGCCAGGAAACAGTAATTATACTGTAAGTGCTTTTTCAAAAATATCTCTGAATTTAATCAGGAATTTTTATTGAAATACAAATACGTGATAGGTAACCTTGTTCACAAAATAAAAATACTGACATTAATAAGCTCTTTTTCTTTTTCTTACAGTGTTCATATCCAGTGCAACACAGTATGGAAATATCTTAACTCAAACCTTACTATCAAGGAATTCAATCTATTTTTGTACATAACTTTACCTTCTCTCAACTTTGCATCAATCATTTCCAGTACTTTGAATCTCTCCCCTGTTGACATTGCTGTTGGAAGAGAATGGGGATCTGCAAATTGAACAATATTGCCTATAAGCTCTTTTAATGTTTCATTTGTTTCATTGACAAGATGAAAGCAGTCTTTTTACTGAAGATTTCAACAATCAAGCAAAAGGAAAGGTTACAAAATTGCATGGTTTGTGGGCTTGATTGGAAAGACATTGCAACAGTTCTTTCCCTTCTAAAGCAAGTTTTTTTAAAACTTAAAATTCATGTGTGCTGTTTCTCTTTTTTAAGTTGCTAAAACATTTGTATAAAACTTTCTTAGAGGTAAAAAGAATGTTTTTGCTGGGACCTTTTAGTTGTAAGTTAAAGTGCCTATGACCCATAACTCAATATTTTCAGCATTGATCCTACATGAAGTGAATAGTCGAATGGTGAAATATTATTATATGATTTGAGTGATGCATCTTGGAGATATCAAGGTTTATACTTCCAGTATGCTAATGAGTGTATATGCTGTTTATAAAATGTAAAGCGCATTGAGACATTTGAAATGCGCTATAGGAATACCCTATTATTATTATTATTATTAATTAACAGTCATATAACCAAAAGGCAGAGAATGCATGAAATGATAACCAAAAGCTATATTTAATATATATTTGACATTTTCTTACCAAGTGCATGGTGTTCCATGGCTCCTCCTTTGAATACCTAACAAAAATGCATAGAGGTAAATACTAAGCTCATGAAAACTCAGAAAAGGAACAGAATCAAAACCTCCTTAACCCGACAAAACATTCTCAGTTTGAATAAATTTGTAACATTATTATTTTTTCAATCTTTAAATTATCTACATGTAAGCCTAAGCTACAACCAGTAAATAAAATAATGAGACCCTTGATCTTAATTTAATGTAAAAAACCCCCTCCACGTAATCAATGTTGTTTCACATGACAATAACGACCTCCTCGGCTCGGGCGTAATGTTTTCCCATTTCAGACCATGTGTCATTTCTTTGTTTAATGACGGCGCACAAGAAAACACACAAATATTGATACAACTCAGACAAAGAATCTTATTCTTAAGGGAATGACACATGGTCTGAAATGGGAAAACATTACCCCTAAGCCAAGGAGATCTATTGGTGGTACATGAGCATTCGTCTATTCAACATTGCTAAGTGGGAGGGGGGTGGGGGGTCCAGGAACACCACCATATAACAAATACAGTTTAACCACGTAGCTATTTTAAAGTTCTCTTACTTTTTCTCTTTCCTGGACATTTGTCTTCACTGGTAACTCTGATAAATCTGTTACAACAAAAGGGATATTTATCATGATAAACAATTACAAAAACAAAATGATAGGAGGCAGAAGTACTGTAAGACTGTTAGTGGAGACTGCTGAAAATATCAATATTTGACCCTGTCCAGACAGCTCCACATTTAGTATGACCCATTAACATTTAAAAAATCTTTATCAAAGTCTGAATTTTTCTTTTAAGTTTAAAACAAATATTTTTATTGGTATAAATTTGTGCCATTACATTACTATATGTTTATAATGTATATGATGTAAATTAAAAGCATGACGCATACTGAAAATCAAATAAACTATTCCATCCCCTTCAGGCAGCTCCACTGCCTATGATACCCAGTGCACAGTATATGATATGGCCAAACAAAAAAATAAGTGTGCTTCCTGTTGCGCGACCGACCCTAATTTTCTTGCCAATAATTGTCAACCCTAATATTTTTTCCACTCCCAAATGCACCACAGGGTTCCCAGTAAGCTCATTTCCACTGAAAACAAAAAATACTTTGTTGTATCAGTAAAAAAAAAATCTGGCCTACCGACCCCAATTATTTTTCTCATGCAACAGGAAACACACTTATTTTTTTTGTTTGGTTTAACCACACAGATATGCAGAGCCTGTGTCCTGACCCTGTCCATATTCCATGTTCCATGTGCATGAAGCTTGAAAACCTTAATCTGGCTTGTACCATATGGATCACATTGTAATAGCATACTACTTTTCATTACATTACCTTGTGAGCTACTTGTAGTTCTTTTTCTTTCTTGCTTCCAGAAAATACTCACAGGATTCAGATCTTTTCTGAGGATCTTTCCCTTTAGTTTGGCAAGCTTTGCAGCTTCCTTTACACAGAAACAAAATAAATAAACAAATAAATAAAAAATACACACTGAAAGCATAGCTTTTCATTGTGGAATTGAAACTGTAGTTCTAGTAAATATTGATGATATTCAGGGTTCAAAATAATGTTTCAGAAAATGCTGAAATTTTGGCAGGTTTTGAGGTGTGGCTCATTTTTTTGGCCGACAACTTTCAAGGAAAACTGCTTTTAAACTGCTGATAATGTGACTGAATGGTCTACTGGTAAGAATGTTGTTGAAGTGAAGAGTAGGGAGGGATTTTTGTTTTTGGTTAGAAAATTGCCGACAAAGGTGATAAAATTGCCGTCTAAAGCTGGCAGCCATATGCAGCTTCTATTTTGAACCCTGATATTTAATCTCATGTTTGTCCCATAAAATATAGCCTTAGGGAGTTCTTTTTTGACTTTATTTCTTTAATCTGATCCCTACCCTAGAAAATTCTAGTGTCATCCTTGAGAACAGGTACATATAATTAATATACTTACATGTGTTTTGAATGTCACAGTCGCACTCTTTTTTTGAGGATTACATAACACTTTCATGACCTCACCAAATCTAGAATAAAATCTCTTCAACCAAGCATTCTTGTTAAATATTTCTGGTATTTCTCTGATGACCAGAGCTTTCAATCCTGAAATATCACTACCTGTCTTTTCATCTGGTGATTTTCCACTTCTTTTAGGTGGAAAAGTGATATTTTCACTCAAAGTACTTTCAACTTGTCCAGGAGCTTTTCCAAACACATTTGTTGTCACAGAAAATTTTTGGGCTGGTTTCATCGGAAGTGTTGCTGTTTCATTAGCTTTGGCAAAATTGAAGCCTGAACTGCCAAATTTAGACTCAAAGACAACACTTGTTTGTTGGGATGATGTTGATATGGGTGTTACAGGAAAGCCTATCGAAGAGGTAGACTTTAAAGACTTTGTTGATGGTAATGAAGAATACGAAAAACCTGTTGTAGAGGTATTTATTGGAGGGGTACTAAAAGGTAATGTAGTCTGCGGCTTATTACCAAAGCCTAAGGTTGAGAATAAAGGTGATGTTGTTGTAATTGCAACTCTCTGGTTGTTTTCTGTACTTGTGGTGGCTGCTTGAAACAGGTTTTTATGTTTATCTGGAGCAAATGAAAACATTGTTGAAGTCTGGGAGCCAGCATTTGCTTCTTCAGAGTTACCTCCACCAGAAATGGGAGCAAAACTAAACAAGGCTGGATTTCTTGTTGCTTGCAAACCGCTGGTATCACTGAAGCCAACAGATCCCACTGGACCATGCTGTGTATTTGCCTGAAATCTTCTTTGTGCATCCTTTGGCATTGTACTAGTTTGTCCAAATAACCTCTCTTTCTTGGGTGGATTCGCAGAATCATCAAAGGGTCTTTTCCCAAAAACAATCTCTTTGCTGGTCGTACCCATTCTTACAGGCTTATTTATTAATGTCCTTTCTTCACTCGTATGGCGACGTGATGCATTTTGAGACAAACGACGAACTGCTTCTCGTCTCTGTTGGTATAAAATAGATGTAAATTCATTATGATGATATGAATCAGAAGTCAAAATTATCTTAGGAAACCTTGATACTGACAGAATAGAGGTGATGTATTATACTGTATATATATATTTCTCATTCTCAGGGGTATACATATATGCCATTTTAGTTGTCCTTAACAAAAGATTTACCCTTGATTTGCTTTGATTATTTTTCAAGCAACCCAACATAGCAGCCATCAATGCTTTCAATATTTCATTCTCATATACAGCTGTAATAGGATGCTACCAGTAGTAATGTAATGTATGTCACCCTCATTAAATAAAGTTAATTGATTTATTCATATGGGTCAACTACATTTATCTAAAAACCTCCAATCCAAATTTTTTGCCATCAACACTACAGAACGAACTTGTAATAAATAAATGCTAAGTAAGAAGTAAGAACTCGAATATTCCAAAATGTAGCTTATTCAGTTGCGGGAAGCCTGTACTTTTATTAATAAATAGATTGAATTGTTTTAACTGCGTCCACACCAACATATACAAGATACATGTATGCCTACAATAATCCGTCACGGTGATCCATGCACCTATCAATATATTAGCCTGTCATTCTATTATTTCTATGGAAGGTTATAATATCAGTAGTAATATTTCCGGGTCAGTGTCAACTTTTATCATGCCTACTGTATGAACGAAAGTCATAAATCCGAATTTAAAATACTAATTTGAATTCAAAACATCAAACCACACTATACCTTCTTTTGTCTTAATTGACTTAGCATCATACGACGAATAAAAAGAACTTGAAGAAAAGAGATATTTTTGTAGTCAAAATTAATGTTTTCTAATTTTTCATTCTTCTTCAAATGTTCAAAATGGCGCCTTGAAATATTCGAAACAAAGGAATATACTTCATGTGGGGTTACATATAATGTCTCCAAAGAACAACCGCTGACACATATCGCACAGGGATCTCCACAGGCAACCCAAACAAGGTTCCTGCATATTTAAAAAAAATTAAATTTGCAATTTGTCGTAAAATTTGCTGCAATCTTTGTATTTCTAATTTTCTGGTGAAGTTTCATTGGCATTTCAGACCGCTAATAAGTGTTTCCCACACCACCCCCAAATCCACGATTCTCTAATACGCATGCGTACTTGCAAGCCCACTCTTTAAAGTTGCATTGTTCGGTAAATAACAAATCTAAACGAAGAAAATAAAAAAGGAATTTTCTAATATCGTTCTCTTTTTCTTGAATGTTCCATAAAGATGAGATGACCCTGGCCTTTGTCAAATAAAACAACCAATCTGTTCAGGGAGAGGTCAAGGCGCCAAAAATACATAACTTTCATCCCATCCCACACGGCTTACCGCCTCATCTCTGATCTAACTTTCAACAGATTCATGGTGCTGACTCCCCCCTCTTCCCCAATTAGCGTTGCTATAATGTCCCACAAGCTCAACAATGAATTAGCTAGAACATCTCAGAATTAAAAACTCTGATAGCGGAAAATTGAATATGATAATTCGTTTCGATTATTTACGGTGATCATCATCATGTTTATCGATTTCAACCAGTCCTGTACAACTAAAGTAGATTGCCTCGTAATCCTTCTAGTCCTCTCTAAAACAGATATTGCATGTGTAGTTGTTTGTGGGACAAGATTTTAATTCCACTGGGACAGCGGCCGCAACGGTGATTGGTTCGCTATTCTCTGAGTCGGAACGATGAATTCAAACAACAACAACAACAACAACAAAAAAGCCTCGAATTTTATTCATGCACGAAAAATGTTTTTTCATATCCGGCTGTTTTTCATTGTTTTCAAATATTTTCGCCACTTGCGCTACGTCTTTGTTGGCAACCTATATCTTTCTTGGAATGCAGTTTACTAGTATAATTCAAACAAAGATTCAAACTATTTTTTCAAAACTTATTCTATTTTTAGTTCTGATATATCAATAATGAAATTGAACAAGAATTTTGCGTTTTTTCCCGACTCATCTCAGGGACTGAAATATCGACAAAAAATTTGAATATACTTAATAAGTAATGACATTATTAACGTAGGGAGTTGAGACAATCAGTGACAGCTAGAGTCTCACTGATCCTAATTTTGTGCTACGAAATACAACAGCTTTTTCCGTACTCTGTTCAGTAGTACAGAACGCAGAAAGTGACGAAGGCCCGAAAAAAGTCAGTGAGATGAAGTGTTGTATTATTAAACGGAAAACGAAAAACAGTTCGGTCCTTTTTGTTTATTACCACATGAGTATATAGCAAGAAAAAAAATATACGTTAACAACTGAAAATATTTGAGATATATAGCGCGCGCTGATTGGGTGGTTGGCGTGCTTGTATTAGAGGACAGAGACGCGCTCGCGCAAAGTCGTACAAAAATATTTTATAAAAGCAATATAAACACTCTTGGAACACTCTAAAAGCAAGAGCAACGCCCGGCTACGCTACGTGTTCCGCCGTGCACATATATCACTGAACAGAGCACGAAACAACTGTTGTAGATTTCAATGCTTTTTTTAATACTTCTTTGCAAAGTTACTGCGCACGCGTGGATGGCGTCAGCAGCCGTACTCCGTTCCTCACTAATAAAGCACATTTTTCGACCAATCATAGCGCACTTTTATCTAAGCTATATAATAAAGACAGCATCGTTCTCTGATATCAGTTGGTTCACAACCAATAAGAGCAACTGTATGAAAAGCAAGACTAGAAGCTTCTCATAGCTGGGTTTCAACATCATACATATGAACCAGCTGTATGAGGCATATAGAAAGGTCTTTGTTTCGTTGTGGCCGGATTGTAGTTTCGCTAACTCTATGATCACACGATGGACGTGAAATAGGTAGGAAATATAGCTCAAGTGAAAAGATTCTCTCTCTGTAATCTAGTTTGCTATAAATATGAACACGATGAAAGGATTCAACAAACTTGTTCTCTGTTTGATGATACAGGTAAGTCTTTGGAAAGGAAAGTTTATTTATTCTGTTAGTAAGTTATCTGTTCTATTAAATGGTCTCAAATGTGAAGGCCTTTATTAAACATAAATAATTAATGACCTTAGAACAATACAAAATCACTACCGTGAAGGCATCTGTAAACCCTGATACAGAATTCGTCCTGATTTCATAAGGTTGACTTTGAAATATCTCGGCCAAATTACATTTAGGCCCCGTCCACACGTATCCGGAAATTTTTGTATCCGCAAAATATTTTTTGCGGATACGAAAATGTTTCCACACGCAGCGTATTTGAATCGTTTTCACCTTCCACACATATCCGTTTTCGTAAAATTTGCGGATACGGATACAAAAATTCGCGGACACGTGTGAACACAACCCGTATCCGTAAAAAAAAATTGCGGATACGAAAATTTGCGGATACGTGTGGACCGGGCCTTAATGTTAAAATTTTTACTCTAAAAAGAAGCATCAATTTAGACATTTTAAAAGCAATATACAATATTTGCGTGAGATCTGTATGAGGCTTAAAACAGCTCGCTGTTTTAAATCCTCATCCCGCTCATATTGTATATGTTACATAAATACTTTAGCCTTAAACTTATACAGGAATGTACTTATCGCTCGGCTGATTTTTGATTGGTCTTTTTGATCAACGAAATTCTAGTATACTCTGTCTTTGAAAAGTAATAAACTTTCGTACTCATCAATCTCTGGCAAAGAAAGTCTCATGAAAACTATCAATGATAAAAACTCCCTGATTGATTAAAAATTAAACATTAGAACTTTATTGAGAAAACGACTTGGCCGAGTACCTCCTGTCTTGTGCAACGTGTTTGTCGTAGTTTTTGTTACTGTTTTTTATAATATACAGTCAAAAATTCACGTAAGCAAACCACGCTGTCGAGTCCTTAGAGTGAAAAAGTTTTTTTTCCTTCCAGTTGTCTTCTGTGCTTGCCATCGCATCTTTGAATTGTACGTTAACAGAAACCACTAATGCTGGACCACATTATCCTGGGTAAGAACTCTTCATAAATTTGCTCCGGATTAAAATGTCAAAGAACAACTGAACTGAAGTTGTGTTGTTATTCTAGAAGTCAACAGGTGTACAGATCTAAGACCATATTTATGCATTTGAAAACATGAATTTTGTCGTGGTCGTTTTATTTTGAAATAAATTATTCTCTTGTGGAAAGAATAAATCAAAATAAAAAACGTTTCTAGTATTCTCTTGACGAAGATTTTATATAATATCTAAATATATATAGGACTAAAACTTTTTCAAACATTTATTTAGGTGCAAGTCAGTTTACGTTTCAACTTAATTAAGGGCTTCAATTATTCATTGAGACCTACTATGTTTTGATATATGAAAAGTTTGACATTTCTAGTTTGGTTTGAAAGCTAGCAGAACTGATAATTTTAATTTCCCCTGCTTTTGAAATTAATGTTTTTATTTTCTTAAACCTCTTAGAAATTCTTCAGTTCTGTCATTGCTTTGCGTTCATGGCAAGACATCAAACCAAACCGCCAAAGACTTGACTGTGACCATCTATTTACCACGAGTCCTTGTTTATAAAACGTATGCGTCATCCAAGTCTCCAAGTAACTTTGTGAACTCCACCGCTCTTACAATTGAGGTAAACATAAGCTGTTGTATGCATTTTTTTACAATGATTTATGATAGTATGCTTCTTCACAATAGTGATTATTCAAGAAGACCCTATAAAAAGACTAAATGATATTCTATAACAAAATTGAGTTCATGGAAAATTTCAAGACGATAAGTATCGGAACAAATTGATAAATTCATGATTACGGAAAGAACATTCAAATTTTGAATTACAGACAGTGAAAATAAGATTTAAACTGGAAAATCTTAGAGTACCGCTTAATATCATCATTCCCGATTCCCAGTCTTTAATAGATTCATAAGATATCCTGTGTTTTCGGAAACTCGCTTTCATTTCTTTTATAAAGAATTTAATATTAGTGTGTTTCATGGGTAGCACAGGCAGTTACGTAAAGCTAAAACGGCCTAAGTATGTCACTGCGAATCTTGCCGGAGGTCCAACAGGTCCAAGTCGTTGTTCAGACCTAAAGAATTTATTTGCTGTGTTGTTCAGTCTCTCTTGCCGCAAGGGTTTTTGCAATATCTCATAAATAGTGACGTCATTGCCCCGACATACGGGATACTCAACCTCATATAAAGTAGTACAATGGCTGACAACCATGTGCTTCATGTTGTATTGAATAAAGCTTTTTTCTGACTCGAAGTTACAACAGTTTTCCCAGTAAGTCTAGGTTTTCTTCCTCTGTAAAAATCGAAATGCGAAGTGAAAGTTGTGGGCATTGAATATTGGACATGGTGTGTGTGTGAATGAATTGTGTTATTCGGTTATGTACCAATCCTCCTCCCCTGTGGACGGTAGGTTTCATTGATGGCCATCAGATTTGAAGAATTTCGGACTACCTTACTGATTCGTACAATCTGTTGCTTGAAAGAGAAGGAATTTGCGAGAGAGTTTCTTTGTGAGCAGTTGATAAGTTTTGTATTTATGCACTAACAATCTGTTGCTTGGAGAGAAGGAATTTGTGAGAGAGTTCTTGTCAGCAGGTGATAAGTTTTGTTTTTATGCACTAACAAGCAGTTGCTTGGAAAGAAGGAATTTGCGAGGGTTTGTTTGTAAGCAGGTGATAAGGCCAAGGCCAAACAAAGGTCACTCAGATTTCGGCACAAACACGATAAACACGCCCACGTCTCTTAGCTCTGGAGTATTCGTAGCTCGTTTCTTGTGAACCCCTAAATCACATCGTCCCTCCCCCCGGTAAAAAAATGAAAGGTTGCTTATTTTTCGTTTTCCAAGTAAAATCAATAAAGCGTAAAATGTCGGCCAGAGTTTTTCAAGAACAAAAGTAGGCCTGTGGGTTGGCTGGTGGTGGGTTTTGTACACTTAACAAAATGCCCTAAGCGAGAGAGTAGTGAGTAGCCTCCTCTGCAAGCAGCACTCCAATCTCGTCATGACGCAGAGCCGACGTTCCTCTTCTTGTCAGCACACATAAATGAGAGGGTCTGGCTGATTTGTTAACATTCTATGCTGCATTCATGAGGTTTAAACCTCATTGAGGCCAATATGATTTTACCACCGACTTTTTTAGTTTGGTCCACGGTCGGCCATTTGTTCTACGGCCTGCTAGTCTCCATCCGTTGCTAACCATTTGTCAGTTTGCTCAACGTTTTGCTTTGTTTTCAGTTCCAAAGTCTTGAAGCGTCAGAGAAAATAGATGTTAACTTAACAGTGGATATCGACCCGTTCCGCATATCCAGACAAGGGTATCTGTACAAGGTTGTGATTCCATATGAAGTAGCGTACAGAACAAACTCGTCGACATGTAAGGAAAAGACTACAACTGTCGCTCAAGCTGCTTTGACTTTTTATTCGCCAAGTACGTACATCATTTTGCTATGCCATGCCATGTCATGCCATGCCATGTCATGCCATGCCATGCCATGTCATGCCATGCCATGCCATGCCATGCTATGCTATGCTAGGCTAGGCTAGGCTATGCTAGGCTAGGCTAGGCTAGGCTAGGCTATGCTATACTCCCGGCGGGGAGGGGGGGGGGGTCACTCCCATATATGGACTATACGCTGAACAGGGTATGGTTTTTCGAGCTTCTTATCATAACATGGTATGCAATTTCACTCAAGTTCCAAGTTCTTCCCGAGTTTCCTGTCATACTCAGTGATTCTGCTTTCGTATTGACCGAAACTGGTTATTATGGTCTTCAAAAACGATACGCGAGATGACATGATAATTGAAACAGGAACTCAGTGCAATAAATTACATCTTTTGTCATAAACAGGGTCCACAAATTTGAGTTTTTTTATCTTAAACAGGGTACCCCTTTCAGAATCCCAGCGGAACACCCTACCCAAATTCTGGCGGAGTACCCCCCTCCCTGGGCTATGCTATGCTATGCTATGCTGTGCTATTATTTATCGGTATGCAGATATTCTTAATATTTTCCCTTAGAGTGCAGTGGTTTCACAGCTCTCGGGATGGAATCTGGAGCTATCAAAGAAAGCCAGCTCTCTGCCTCGAGTATTAAGCTAGACAGCAATGGTCATATGCTGTCGCCTAGTTTGGCTAGATTGAAGCACAACACCTACTGGACCGTGGCCAACTATCAAAATAGCGTCAACAATAACTTTATTCAAATCGATTTTAGGAAAGTTGTGGCAATTGAGGAGGTTGGTAGTAAAACCAAAGAAAAGAAAAAAAAGATGCAAATCTAAATTCTTGCTCCCCTTCTCCCCTATCCCTATCTTCTTCCCTAATCTAAATCATTGCTCCCCTCTCATATATTCCTACCACTTCCCCTCTATCCTCCTTTCCTACCCTTGTTTTACTCCCTTACCCCTATCCCCCTCCTGTATCCCTATCTCTACCCACTCCCTTAACGCTACACCTATCCACTCCTCTACAGAACTGCAATGAGTATTGATGGTTTGTTTATAATTTGAGATGGTGACACAAGGATCGATGTCCGAACATGTGACCAGTTTCCGTATTGAACACAGTAAAGATGGTATAACATGGACTGAATACAGACAAGATGCCCGTACCAAGGTATGTATATGACTGTCAATCTTATATATTGTTAGAAACTTAGATGAATCAAGTATAATCCTTTAAAAATAACTTCACAAGTCACTTCCACATTCATCCACTCACGACGCGCAACTTCGCTGTTCATCCAATCAAAATGCGTGTTCTACTCATCAAGCAGTGTTAAGAAAGAGCCCAAACTTACCATAATATCCAAAATATGTGAAACAAATATCTTGTTATGAAAAGGAGAAAGTCCTGCTTCATTTCATTTGAGCTACAGCACTGATTTTATCTCGTAGATTTTTAAAGCAAACAGCCCAACAAATCAAATGGCAGAACATCCTCTGTGGTTTCCAATAGCAACGAGATACCTTCGAATTTTCCCGACAAAATGGCAAAAAGAAATAAGATTCAGGGTTGAATTTTATGGCTGTGTGAAACAAGATATTTTGCAAGGTAAGCGATACTGGATAAACGAAAACATTATGTTAGCATAAATGGCTGCGCGCGCGCATTTAAGCTTGATGAACAAAAACATCCATCTCGTACCCTCGCCGCAGGCCAGAACAAATGCAGGCTCTGGCATGGGTACGAGATTGCAAAAAACATAACATAAGCATAAGGAGTTGCGCACGCATTCCAACTTGATGGACAACAAAAGTTAATCAATTTAGCCTAAAGCTAAAAATATCAGGTAATCATAAAAGCTTGGGCCTGCATTCAATCTATATTTTTCTCAGGGTTTATCGGTTTTCTTTCCCCCATAAACTCAGTTTTGGTAATATAAGGATTGAGTAAAAAACGACAACATAAGAAAAATTAAATGGTTCTAGCCAGAAATGGCCTTCATCCCAGGCCTTCACGAGCTTGAGAAACCTAACAGTCCAATTTCAAATTCGATTTTTTCCTCAATTTTAATTCACCGCGCCCTGACTTTGATCAGCCTAGTGGTTGCTTTGAGGGTATCGATAAGATTCCAAGTTATAATGAATTTCCCAAAGTTGTTAATTGATTCAAGAATTCTTGAGGACAATTGAGCTTCTGGTATTTGGTTGAGTATAGAGTTCTTAGAAGCAAGGGCGATTAAGCCATGATTCCTATTAGAATCGGGCTAATTCTCCACTGACTTTTCTGCGAGAAATATCAATCCACCCACCCCCCATCGGCTCTCCGACACCAGAGGACCCTGAATCGTTTTTCACTCGTCTCTACTGAGTTGTCAATGTTGCTTAGGGCATAATAGAACTGCCAGTACCGCCGCCCTGATATAGCTCAGTTGTTAAAAGCTACTTACTAGTCTCTTATATTTTCCAATCTTAGCCCCCCCCCTTTCCCATACTAATCTCAACCTTAGCTCCCCCCATTCTTTTTTGGTTGCTCCGCGGCCCCTGAACATTTCCTTTTTGTATCGGCAAATAGTTAGACCTTCACATGGCTCGGATGACCACGATAATGGCGGTTCCGTCCCTAATCAACTAGAAAAGGTTAAAAGAAGACTACGAGTTTATCAGTTGAATTACTGTCAAGTGTCATTCCGTTGATGAATAGATTTTTATTTTTTTCCGGTCCGGTATCCTAAAAAGCATGCGTTCTGATTGGCTGTTTGAGCGGGCGGTATTTTGTCTGTATCTACTCGCGCTCGCGCTCCGGTATCCTTTGTATCCTTTGCCACTAAACAACAAAACAAAACGATTACAAAAACAAGTAAAAAAATAAACATAATAAAAAAAATTAAAAAAAAAACGGCAAAAAAATAAAAAAGTTATTTAAACGTCCTATAGTCGGTCCGGATAGGGAAAAACTGTGCCCGAGGTCTTGAAAACGGACCTCGGCCTAAGCACAGTTTTTCCCTATCCGGACCGACTGTAGGACGGTAAATAACATATATATTTGTAACAATTGTGTATTCTCTTCTAAACGAGAAGACGACCAGTCTTTAGGTATGGAAGCTGGACAGATCTTATCCAATCAAATCAGTTCTTCGTCGAATTTGGTGGGAACCCAGTCAAGCGCTGGACGTCTGAATTACCCTGGACAAGGATGGTGCGCGGCAACACAAGATGAGCTACAATATCTACAAATAGATTTATTAACAGACCACGTAATTAAAGCGGTAATAGTTTTTTTTTGTATCTAAATTGTTGGTGTTGTCATAGTGATGCACGCTGCTATTTTCCTTATGCTATAAACAATACTCTAGATCTTGGAGAGGAGAGCTGGCAGTACAACATCAAACAAGCTAAAATTAATTGTGCTGCAAGCGCGCGAAAAATTGTTTGGAAAACTTATAAGGAACTCTTCATGCACTAGATTGCAGGGCTAAATTTAGAGGTGTTTAAAATGTTTCAAATTGCATTCATCCTCAAAAGGCTCAGGAGATATAGTGCCGTAGATCGGAGAATAACGTTAACGTTGTTGAAAAGTGAACTGACTAGCATTTCTACCCAAAATTTCTTATCATTGCCGATAGGTAGGAACGTCGTATATGGTACATTATTTTATTTTTCTGCCAATAAGCGTAGTTTGTGATCGCCGTATTTGCACTATACATGAAGTACCATTCGACTAAAGCCTTAAGATCAAGTCTGAATTGTAAGATACCAAAGGTGGCCTATTTCATTCCACAATCCCACGCACCTGAAGGCTTTCTTTCGGAAATAAGAGTTTCTAGCTCTATAATATGCACTATAGCTAGGTTATTCTAATATAGTGAATTTGCTTATCTTACCTCTTTTTGAGAATTTTGAGATATAGCGCACGCGCAGATTGGCTGGCTGCCGTGTTTATATCAGAGCACAGAAACACGCTCGCGCAAAATCGTTCAAAAATATTTTATAAAAGAAATATAAAACGTCTGTTGGGTGCTGTAGAGCACGCACGGCTATGCCGTGTGTTCCTAAGCTTATTTCTCTCGTCCTCTACAGCACCCAGCGTATATCACAGTACAAACCGACGTGCGCGCCCATTTTATATTTCTTAATCAATAAACTCATTCAAAATGTATGAGGAAAACGGGAGGAAAACACAATGGAAATTATGACCGAGAAGAGTTTTATAATTCTGATATAGAATCATGTTCATTTGTATAAACTTTAACTTGGATTTTCTTGGGCAGATTCACTTTTATCTTGAAGATTTTAGTGAAACACAAAGGAACTAACCTAGACGTTTATTAAGCAATATACAATATTCTTGTCCGTTTTGTATTCTTCGTTTGCACGTTACGTCATCGCGGCCATGTTGGTACCATTTAACAAAATATTTCTCATTAGCATCCATTGTTAACGGTACCACAATGGCGGCCATGTTTTTGTCTTTTAACTCTCTTGGGAATGCTTGCAACCCATCAATACGATATATAGTGTGATGTGATGTGACATGAATACATTGACTACTTTATTTTGCAGGTGTCTGTTCAATCTGGTGGGTGTACCTTTGGTAGCTCATGCCCTCTCAACACCGTAGAGTCTTTCTACTTGGCCAACAGTACAGACGGTACTATATGGGATATGTACAAAGAAAATGGAGCAGATAAGGTATCAAGTATAACTTTCTTGACATTAATAGACATATCAAGCTTTACTCTATATGTTAGTGTCAAAGTTGGAGTAGAGAAAGCTCACTCCATATATGGTATGATCAATTCCATAATTGGATGTGCGGAAAAGCGGCAAACAAAAAGGCCGTCGTTTTATAACGAATTCGACATGAACATTTTTGAAGAAGAAGAAGAAAAAAAAAAAAAGACAAGTAAAAAAAGAAATACTTTGGAAAATCGAGGAAGGATACGAGGACGATCCTAATTCGTGGGTCTGCCTCGCAGACAACAGACACAGGGAAATACGACACTCAATGCTTGAATTGAAATCTTAACATGACGGACGACATCTATCAATGCATGTTGGAAGACAGAACGAGATCAGAGAATCCCGGACAGAATCTTAAATAAAGATTTACCTATATAACACATACTAATTTTCTTCATTTTTTCCATCAAACATAGTAGCCTGACTGTTATATAACGAACTTACGTGTCAATCATTTTAAGTGAATTTTCGCAGGACTATTCCTTGTTTCATTAACTGAGTTTTTACTAGGTCCCTGGAATGACGTCATCATTTTTTACTGAATATCTCAACAACACAAAGACACATCAAATAATAGTCAACGTCATTTTCATTTACTTTATATATATATATATATATATATATATATATTAAAAAAAAAAAACACAAAAGAATCCTGTAGACATTAGGTGCTCATTTTCATGCTTGTAACCAAAAGCTAAACAAGTCTGCGCCATGTTCCTGCGCTAATTAATTGCCTTAAATATCTACTTTCACATTAACTAATACCTATTCATTGATTTATTGGATAGCTGTTTCTTGGTGCGTTGCAAAGCCAACCAACCAAACACACTCTGATTCAAGCAATCACAACACGTCTGGTTAGATTTAAGCCGAAGACGTTTAGAACAAAGATCTGCATGAGAACAGAGATTTATGGTCAGGACGCCTCTCGAGCAAATGGAGGTTAGAACGGGATTGAATCAGGAATAATGCATTAATGACGTCTTGTCGGGACTTTTTTCTTTGTGCGGAAACCTTGTAATTAGTATTTTATTTATCAATTGAGAAGGTTTTCTATCAAATGTTTAAATATTTGACAATTGAAAAATGAAGAAAAAAAAAAAAAAGAAAAAGATAAACAAATAAATAAAAAGAGATTGAAAAATACAACCTGCATGAGCGGGGCTAATGATTTGAACTGAATTGCTCATTATAAATGCGAGGTCAATATATAGTTAATAGAGAGTTTTAGATTTACGTTCACGGCAAACGTGAAACGTCAGTTGACCATTTAAAAGTTATTCTGAATAGTTTAAAAAGAGTCGCAAAAAAATCCAAGTAGTAGAAAAACAAAAGAATATTTGCGCTTGGTGAGAAGGTTTGTAAAAGGTAAAGTAAAATACACGAAAACTATGAAAACGTGGTCACGTTTGCCGTTTGCGGGGAGAAAAAAATGTCAATCTAAAACTCTCTAGTAATTGGGTTAATAACTATATATTGACCTCGCATTTATAATGAGGGTTATAACAAAAATAAAGTCTTGTGAACAATAATGAAAACTGGTCAACTGATAAATAATGGCTTATATGGCTTTCGTTCTTGGTGATTACCTCTTATGTGGTGATGATGATGATGGTCAGTGATAATGATAGTGATGAAGAAGAAGAAGATGATGATGATAATGGTGGTGATGATGATGATGACGATAATGATGATGAAGATGATAGTGATGATGATGATGATGATGATAATGGTTGTGGTGTTGGTGGCTTAGTTAACAGATTGTGCTTAGATAATTGCCTTGGATTCACAAATTGGCAGCCATATAGTGGCTCTACGCACACTAGATCTTCTCCTGTTGTTGATAATGACCATCTGTTAACATTCATTCTATATTATTTTCTTCTGTACCGCAGACGAGCTGCCATTCTTCTCCCGTAGTTTTATGCTTCTCCCAGATGATAACATTTTGATCATGTGTAACGCAGAGTAAGTTTTTTTTTTTATAGCAACCTTGTTTATTACTTGAATTTATTTTGTGTTTTGCTTGTGTGTGTGTACAACAAAACTGGAATTCAGTATTGACTGGAACTTCGGGAAATCAGTGTGTTTTGTGGTCCCTCGAAGGCACTGTTTCGTCGTCTCGGGACCACAAAACACACTATCTCTTAATAGTCCCAGTCAATAAAAGTGTTAAATATTATGTTATTTTCCCCATGTTTTAATCCAAAGAAATAAACGCATGAGATGTTTTTTGACAAGAGGTGCATCAAGGCATTGGCTTGGTGAGTGACGGAGTTTCGTTAACATACACTGTTTGTAATAAATGAATCTACTGCTATAGTATACTATATACCTGAAATTCTGCTTTATCAACTGTTTGTAATAAATGAATCTACTGCTACGGTATACTATATATAACTGCTTTTATTTGTCTAACATATACACAAAATGCTTCATTGTGTGTTTGAAAATTGTCTGTTGTCAATCAGCTCAGTGAATGAATTTCCTGAACCAGCCTTGAGTGAAGCGAAATACTGCGCCCGTCATGTGCTATGTCATGCAACCAGAGAGTAATCTATCGCTAGCCTTGTTATCAATCAGCTGAATGAATGTCATGATTCACATTACCAGCCTAAAAGCAAACACTGCTATCCATACACAATCATCTATCATGTACATTTCTATTATAAACAGCTTATAGAAATGCTACATGAAAACGGAAATGACGTCTATTCATAACAACCAATTTGTTCAATTCATGCTGATTGGTTTGCTGTTATTTTTGAAGGGTTTCCACTTGGTGTTCGAAGTCTTCTTGGGTACGACACTGTTAACGATACTCTGTACGCCGTAGGAATGAAGAGGAGCATGGTATTTCAAGTCAGAAATATACGAAGCACGAATATTAGCCTCAAGACGTATTTTGTACCAAGAGCATCCTGGGAGGAGGTGAAGGGTCTAGTTAGCACCATCTGGGCCACCGAGGTCCCTTCTGTCCCTATCACGGATTCATCCTCAGATCAACCATCTGAGACACTTCTAAAGCAAGCAACTAATGGAGATACATGGGGTGGTATGTGTTATTATGACCATCTATTTATTGCCATATTTATAAAAACGCGAACTCGCTAGCTGCGAGCTGCTAGCTGCATGCCGAAACTGGTTTTCGCTGCGGTTAATCAAAACTAATGACTTGGTGACTTTCATATTTTTGACCGCGAAATACCAAATTTTAGTGTGTAGCCCGCAGTTACAGAGTTTGCATGTTTATGAAAATGGCAGTTACGAGAACCCACGATTATATGTGCAGTAAAGGTAGTTCCGTCTAAAAAGGCAGTTGCAGTTGCAGCTGGTGTCTGCGTGGTCTTTGGTCAGTGGACTTTGAGGAAATTTCTCAGTCCTTTCGACTAATATTCAAAATTTAACCACCAATTATAATGTTCTTTTTTGAAAGCCTCATCACAGGGTATTCATTACAAGCCTTCAGGAGGAGCCACATTCATTCTAGCTGCCTATTGGAGGACTCGAAGTAAATAGAAAGTTTTTTAATGTTGCTCGCTTTTCAGTCAGTTTGTTGTAGAAAAAATTGACGACGTGATTTTTTTTTCAGAATTCGATGGTTGTCTGAGTTCTCCTTGTTCCAATGGTGGAACCTGTGTTCGTAATGCATCTTCAGTGGGGAAATATTCATGTGTTTGTAAACACGGCTGGAGAGGTAGCAGCTGTAACACCGGTGAGTGCTCAGCTAAAACAAAAATAATTTAATATACTCCATTAAACATTACCTGTGTTCCTTGATCACAGACTCATTTACGCAAGGTTAGCCTCGAATACTTTGAATTCCCACGGACCTTCACTTAAATGTATGAATATTCTGCACAAAATGGTGGCTAACCCTGAGCAACAGAAAACTAGAAACTGGAGTATTATATTTTTATGATTTTTAAGAGCATTCAATAAGCCTTATCATAGTTTAAGAATCGATTCCACTGCGCATGCGATTTTATCCCGAATTTCTCACCTTCAGTTGTCTAAACCTCCTTTTGTTCTTAATTAAACAAAAGAAGGTGAGAAATTCGGGATAAAATCGCATGCGCAGTGGAATCGATTCTTAAACTATGAAAAGGCTTATACTGCTGGCCAGATTGTGAAGTAAATGAAAACTTAGGGAGCGCGTTGCCTTGTGTTGCTGATGTTCGGCAGGCACATGGTTAGACATAGCTGGCCATTGTATAGCATTTTTTAAGTTTGGTAAGATGATAGCAATACATCAAAAGAGATAATTTGACCCCAACATTGAGCGATAACCCCACCTTGGTAGCTCATGTAGACTCAGATTCTTTCAAAGTGTCAATGATTACTTCTAGAAGTCAAACTACTTTTTAGAGGAATTAGACTAAAGATTCAATTTGAGTGCTTGTAAAAGCTAAATATTATACTTCTTTGAAGAATCTGACTCAAAGCGACTTCACAAAGGGTCGGTAAAATAGAGTCAAAACAAGCGGTTTTGAAGGGTGTTCTCTCTCTTATTCATTTAGGATAATGGACCTAGTCCAACTATAGTAAATATATTACACTGTAAAAGACCTAATACACTATTTTCCCATTTCAACCCGTGCGTCATTCCTTAGTTTATCATTTGTTTGTTTAATCATTACACAATGGAAGATACATGAAAGAATCTTCGGGGAATGACACGTGCCATTAAATGGGAAAGTCATATCCCTATTCACAAATACCATTTAAAAGTCGTAGGATTTCAAAACATTGGTATTGTTCAACTTGCACATTCCTTACATTACAGTTGTATAACTTTTGCAAAAGATTTGCCCTCAAACGAGGATAAATCTGTACAGCGGTATTAACCGATTAAAGTGCACATGAACCCTTTGACAATACTT
Source organism: Actinia tenebrosa (assembly GCF_029948245.1). Classification (NCBI taxonomy): domain Eukaryota; kingdom Metazoa; phylum Cnidaria; class Anthozoa; order Actiniaria; family Actiniidae; genus Actinia; species Actinia tenebrosa. The sequence continues at coordinate 2,024,663 of NW_028292573.1, forward strand.
TCAGTACTGGTTCTGCATAAAGTAAATAGTTGATTGGTAAAATATTTCTTGATTTAAGTGATGCGTCTCTAAGTTACGAAGGTTTATACTTCCAATATGTAAATGATGGTGACGTCAGGTAAGGTATTTGAGTGTTTTTGTTGTAACTAGTAATACTAAATGCTGGCCATTTTGAAAATAAAATTTTTAAATAGCTTTCATGTAAACCATGAATAAAATAATGATGCTTTTTAAATACTGTATCTATGAACCAGTTCGATTTTGTATATTTAATTAAGCCTTAATAGACGTCACGCTCATTAGCATATTGAAAGTATAAACCTTCATAACTTAGAAACGCATCACTCAAATCAAGAAATATTTTACCATTCAACTATTTACTTCATGTAGAATCAGTACTGAAAGTATTGTCAAAGGGTTAATGTGCACTTTAAAAAATGATTAATTAAGATTAAAAAAATAATGATTAAGAATGATTAAAAAAACTAGTCATTAATTATTCAACTCTTCATATCTGTTGTCAGCAATCAAAGCGTGTGAGTCCAGTCCTTGTCAGAATAACGGCGCGTGTATTGACACAGTCCATGGATTCTCCTGTAACTGTACAGACGATTGGACTGGCGAATTCTGTACCATATGTAAGTAACAACAAATTAAAGTGACCCAGACTCTCTGACGAATCTAAATACAAAAGACGAATTCAGATACATTATCAACGGATTCACAGCTGAATTTATAGTTTTTCCAACTTTCGAATTCTCTCGATTTCCTCCTTCAAGAGATCCTAGCCGCCATTTTGTTATGAATCAGTAGTTATTACCAGGGGCGGAACCAAGAATTTTTTTATGGGGTGTCCCAAATGAAATGAAGAAATATATACAGTATAGAGATATTATGCATCGCTTCAAAAAGACGTAAGAGTAATTACAGCGTTAGGGGGGCGTCCGGTGCACCGCAGGACACACTCTGGATCCGCCCCTGTGATTACAGTGTGACTATGTATTAACCAAGATCACCCAAACAAATTTTAAATCGCATTAACAACATTAGCATCGTTTTGACGCCGAATAATACGATGGTAATGAAATTTCTTCAGATTCCATTGTTTTTAGTAATTAAGTGTTTACCGAATTGACGGTCTGTTCAGTATCATGCCCGTAATAGGCGACTTGCACTAAGAGGTCACGTGATCAAATCGGCCATTGTGGCTGGCATTCAACAGGATTTTAGCAATGCGAGAATGTAAAAAAAGATGGTGGATTCGAGTAGTTTTATTAGTAATAAATTAGTAGATTTTTGCTATTAACTCGCCAAGAAGAGAAAAAATATGGTATGTTTTGAGGTAATGTAGCCTGCGAAACAAGACTAAAACACTTCGTAGGTCTTCACATCGTAGCGCAAAAAATACCATATTTTCTCTCTTTTTGGCGAGTTAATAGCAAAAATCTACTTTAGATATCTACTAAGAATATATTTCTTGGAATTAAAGGAGATTTTTATTGTTATTTAGTTCGCTAACGTACCTTTTATCACCAAAAAACTACCCGAATCCGCCATCTTTTTTTACATTCTCGCATAGCTACAATCCTGTAGAATGCCAGCCACGATGGCCGATTTGATCACGTGACCTCTTAGTGCAAGTCGCCTATTATTACTCAGTGACTACACCAACCAAGGTTAGCCAGACACACTTACATATCAATTAGCCAATCACGATTCAGTATTTTTCAATACAAAATGTGTCTGATTGGCTTTGGTTGGTGTAGTCGCTCAGTAATAATTACGGGCATGATACTGAACAGACCTTAAATTCGGTAAACACTAGTTTCAATTACTAGTAATACTCAAACCATAATTGTAGGCAGATATTCTCGGTTAGGACAATAGACCTATCCCGAATTCGCTTGACTGACCACGAAACAATGGTTTGAAGTCTAGATTGAACTTGATTCTTTTATTCATCAAGTCCAACCTCGACTTGAAACCATTGTTTCGTGATCAGTCAAGGGAGTTCGGGATAGGTCTATTCCAGTTTGAGTAGATTGATAAAAAATGATATATTTATTATGTTAACAGATCAAAACCCAGCATGGTTCTGCGAGGGAACATGGAAAGCGAATACGAAGACATGCTACTGTGATGTCAAAGATTATTGGGGAAGACACTGTCAAAAAGGTAAAAGGATCATCTCATTGTGAAAACAATAGACCGCATGTTGAGCCCGCGGCCCAGCGTTATCCTTAATGACTCGGAGTGTACATTGAGTGAGGCTATAGATTCGAGCTCGCGATAAGTTTCGAGAAAAGCCATGTAAGATATATGGACTTATATGGATATATTAGCTGCAAATTCATATATTCATGAAAATGTATTTATATAAATATTAAATAACATTTTTATTGAGAGGGAGAAAAACCTAAAAGCATAAGAGGAGAGAACAACACATCGAACAAACTCAACTGAGCGCGGAACTACACAGCAGAGAGATACAGCGCCACAGCAGCGCATGCCCCCATGCCAAACAATGAAAAAAAATTCATATATTGTACATAATTAAAAATTGATCTCATGGCCTGACCGTATATTAGTGGGAGCATGTTGGGGATGGTGTACTTGGAGAAAAAGCGTCCAGTTCTTGCAAATGATTTATCTTTCTACTAACCTTATAGGAAATCAATGGTTGATTGCTCTGACACTACTAAATGGAGAGGGGTTTCATGAACCCAAGTTGTAGGGCCAGAATTAATGCAGTATTTTTGCATGCCAAGCGATGTTATTTCTCGAAGGCGAAACTGATTTTTTAATGTTCTGCACAACAACACGGCTGCCGTTAAATCCTTTTGTTATAACTGACGTTCTTTATCTGTTTCTACTGGTAGCTGCGCTCTATAGGTTGGTCAATGGACTCAACACCTATGAGGGACGCGTGGAATTGTTCTATAACAACCAATGGGGGACCGTATGCGACGACAGCTGGAATCTTAACGCAGCAAAAGTATTATGCAAATCTCTCGGTTATCCAGCCGCAACAGCTGCTCACGGCACCGCATATTATGGTCAAGGGACCGGTCCTATGATACTAGACGACGTTAACTGCCTTGGCAATGAAACACGCCTTGGGGAGTGCTCGATGAAAGAGCCACTGAACAGTAACTGTGCACATTCAGAAGACGCTGGGGCAGAATGTATACCGAAGTACAGACTAGCTAATGGGAGTAAGCTGAATGAAGGTCGATTCGAAGTCTTTTACCTTGGATCTTGGGGAACCGTTTGTGATAGAGGTTGGAGCAATGATGCTGGGCTGGTTGCTTGTAAAAGTTTAGGATACAGCTCATTAATCAGTTCCTTCTTGGGTGGACACTTTCCTCGAGGAGATAACTCCAGCCAAGTAGTGTTTGACAATGTTGTATGTACTGGAAGCGAGGCAGAGTTAAGCTCGTGCAAGCACAGTGGATGGGGAATTAGCACCTGCAGCCACCAAAGAGATGTTGGTGTGAAATGCAAGCCAGGGATGCGGTTAGTAGGCGGAACCACAGCCAAGGAAGGAAGAGTTGAAATATTTTATCGGAATAAGTGGGGAACTGTATGCGATGATCACTGGACATTAACGGAAGGAAATGTGATATGCCGTAGCCTAGGGTACCAACATGCGTCTTCAGTAACGATCCAAGCTTCCTTTGGTGCGGGCACAGGAACCATTTGGTTGGATAATGTGCACTGTTCTGGTTCTGAAGCGTCTATTGAAGAATGTCAACATCAAGGATGGGGAATAAATAACTGTGGTCATACTGAAGATGCTGGCGTTGTTTGTAGCTGAAGGCTTTAGTGCACATCCCAAATTGACTATTACAATAAATCAATCAATCTTTATTTAGTATCGTAAGAGCAAACAAATACTTAGATTAAATTGAAAATAATAATGATAATAATAATAATAATAATAATAATAACCCCAAAAACAACAACAGAACCCTTATTGGTGCTGGCCAGCTGTAGTAGACATAGGCTAGACGAGTCAGTTGACATTTGCTACTCATTTACTCACAGTTATGCTGGTCGACGTTATTCAAGAATGGCTGCCACTATTACTCCGTATGTTTTTTTAACCAGCCACATTGTTTGGGAATTACCGCAAAGCCATCAACATTAACCGTGCATGAACAATAGATATATTACCGATTGTTCACTTACGATAGGAGGTCTGAATTTTTGACTGAAACAAATGTGTCGTAGTAGATAATTTTATCACCGTAGGTACGAAAGATAGTAGACTGACGTTTCGGACGTTAGTCCTTCGTCGGAGTCAATGAGAGAAAGAGAATGATGGAGGGGTTTATATAGTTGTGTAGGGAGAAAACAAACCAATGAGAAAAAAGGAAGTCGAAAAACAAAAGAGAACAAAGGGATCGAAAATAGTAATGGCAGGTGAGAAGTGGCTAATCAAAGGTGAAGCGTTCATTCATCCCGTGCGGATGTGCCAAGCGAATGAAGCGCATTTCTTTTGTATTACGTGAATTATTGCTACCGTGTTTTAAGCAAAGACCAAAAACATTAGCATTAGTTTCCGAGTGGTTCGCAAAATTAAAATGTCGAGAAATGGGTTTAGAGAGATCTTTCTCGCAAAGGTGGTCTCTGAAACGATCACCTAATCTTCGTCCAGTTTCTCCAACATACAGCATGTTAAAATAAGAGCATTGAATGCAATAGATGATGTTAGATGAAGTACAGTCAAAATGATTCTTTATATTAAAGGTAGATTTAGGACCTTTAACTGTTAACAGATCGACTCTACGACAAGAGCTGCTTGACTACGAGCACGTTCTCTTAAAACGACGCTGAACAAGCTGATTACATTACGCTCGACCACGTCGTCACAGGTATTTTTTTACAATACCACGCGCGCCTTCAATCGCGTCGGTGGTAATTACGAGGTGTAAATCGGTAAATCTAAATCAAATCGCATAAAAATTTAAATCTAAATCAATCAAAAAAGAGGTTTCTTCCTACTAGTGTCACTCTTGTCACAGCCTCTCACTTTGTCATGAATGTTTTGAAACATTTCGTAATCAAAACTTGTTGTTTAAATTCTTGTTTGATTCATAGCCATATCAATATATCTGAAAATCTAAACCACAATAAAACACAATGGCAAATTGATTTACGTACAGTAGTTAACATTGCAACATAAATGCATTTATTGGGGAAGGAAGGTTACCACCATTATCGTTGAAGTGCAACCCTCTAATATCAATGTCTCGTTTGCCGACTAGCAATTCGATCGACGGCCGTCAATCAAAGAACTGAAATATAAAAAAAACCTATCTTAAGGGAGATTTTAGACTAAATTTTAATCTTTAACAAGATTTAGAGGATTAGTGAGTTAAAATCTATTGACAGTCGCCAAAATGCTAGTCGGCAAAGAGGACAATAAATTTTGCGGGTCGCACTTCAACGATGATGGTAGTAATGTTAATTAGTATTTGCTTCGTACTTGCTGACCTGTAATTTAGTATTTCTCATTACGAAAGATGAGAATAAACCAATTTAAAATTACAAATAATATCTACAGTGTAAGATTTTCCATTTCAAACCCCTTTTAATTAATTACTCCAAAGCTGACGTGTAATTTCACAATCTCCCGCAAACGTTGTCAAGAGGTTGGAATCGGTGTAAGTACCTTCAACCCGTCCGATTCCAAGTCCTTCATATCATCATTTTCCAGCAACTGATCATCAGTTCGGCTCTTGTTTCGCGCGCGTTGATACAGCAGGCTTTGGAATTTGAAGATCATTAGATTCAAAGTTTACTCTGTTTCTTTTTGGAAAAATCTTGTGCAAAATTTCCACATAAGCTTTTCTGTACTCGCCAGATCGGAAGAAGTAGATGAATGGATCAAAAGCGGAGTGGGAGAGAGCGAGAATAAGAAACCATTCTCGTTCAGGTTTGTTCATTTGTTGTGTTAATCGTACAACAGTGTAAGGTAGATAACATATGCCATACACGACTATTATCAAGGCTAGAGTCGTAGACATTTTCTTTTCTAGTGAGTGCAGGTGATTTTGATGGACGTTCAGAGACACGCGAATTTTGTTTTGTCGTAGTATCCTTAAGAATATGCAAGAATAGCAGACAAGGACCAGTAAAAAGCAATGAATTGTTGCAGCCACGGCGAATATTGAAGTTTCCTTTCGGTGTGATTCGAAACCTGCGAAGATTCCATAGATAATACAACCAAACCAACCTAACGACATGAGAACAACACATCTGGGAGTGGAGATAATATCTTTGTGCTTCAATGGCCAGAAAATAACAATAAAGCGCTCGATACTCACTAACCCAAGGGTGAGCAAAGATGCTGCCGAGCTAAAACTGATCACACATCTTCTGGCATATAACAGTTCCTCAGAGAGACAAGCCTTGTACACAGAACGTAGATATACCCATGCTACTTCCAGAGGAACTCCAAAAGCTGACGTTAAGAAATCCGCAACGCAGAGGTTTACAACAATAAACCGGGAGCATGTTCTCAAAGATGGTGTTGCAAAGAAGACAAGACAAACGGTGATGTTACCAAGAACTCCTGCGAGCGAGACCAGAACCCCGAAAAGAAGCACCAGTACCCCAGAATCATGTGGATAGTAGCAGTTGGTGAACAGTGTTTCTGTTTGGTTGAAGACGGACGTGTTCTGATATCTACTGTAGTTGGCCATTGTTTATAACCCTACCAAATTAAAACCTTAGCAGCAGTTGTAAGATATATTGCTAACGGAGACCTAATGTTTTGCTCATCATCGGGGTACTCCTATCTTTTATTTCCTTACTTCTGATAAGATTTTAATCCAATTGCTCTTCGAAAAGTTAAGTGGAATGAATATGTAATTAGTTTATTCAGCTCGCTTGATAAGTCAACAGAATAAAATGACAGAGATCAAAAGACATATTAGAGCGATATCACATAAGCAATGTTTACATGCAAATGAGCTGCCCTGTGAAATAGCATGCTAATGAAGTGTGCACATGCTGTTTGCACTACTGAGCTTGTGGCTTTTATGGCCGAGAGACGTGTTGAACTTTTCTAACAAAAATGATAATGAACAAAAAACGGCTTTACACTGCTATATTCAATTTTGATTAAGTCCTTGAAGCACAGCAATATTTTTTGGATGTCGTGAATAATAAAAATTGCACCATGCATAGTATAGGTGGGAAAACAGTCCGATATTCACTACTGTTTAAAAATGAGATATGCGTGAATCATACAATTTTCACAGTATTAGAAAACAGTTCAAGTCCTATCGATCTTTAGTTTGTCAAAAATAATATTTCCAATACAAGGCAATTGTTGTAACGTTTTAGCTTACAAAACTCATCTGGTTCACTTCATTATCATGCTATTTCACTGGGCAGCTCATTTGCATGTAAAACATTGCTTATGTGATATCGCTCTATTAAAAGTTTATTTCTTGTAAAGCACACCAAAAGTGTGAATCGTTGAAAAAATGGCTGTGAAATATATAATTTTGAAATATATTTCATGAGCTTCGCACTGGGAGTGATTACTATACCCCGTTCACGCATACAGTCAATTCAAAAAACATTGTCGTCGACCATGCATCTCCGCCTACGCGACTGGACCGAAAGGAACTCTGGGTAGTAATCATTGAAGCCCAGTTGACTCCATAACTTTATCTGACTAGTTATGCCTGGTTTACAGCACGAACCTTCGTAGGCGAGCGGGAAGTGTTGAAGAAGACGTTTTTTTAATGCCTTCATATTTTCGAAATTGTGAACTGAATCATAACTACTTTGTTTTTCTTTCCCTAAACCCAAAGACATACATTTATTGGATTGTTTCTCGCCATTATTATCTTATTACTAGCGGGAACAATTAATTCAGAACGAATATTTAACGCTTCAGTGATTTTTACCCATATTCCTTTCGGTCCAGTCGTCCAGTCGCGTAGGCTTGAGCCGGTCGACGACAACGTTTTTTGAATTGGCTGTATCCGGATAAGCGTATCCATACGTAGCGTTTTCGAAACGTTTTCGCTCTTCCAAACGTATTCGTTTTCGAAAAGTTGCGTTCTCAAGACCAATCTGCAAAGTAAAAGTTCTGTTTTCCAAAAAAATCCGGATACTTGTGGACGGGAACTAAGACTACCGAGTCAGAGGCTCGGAATTTAAAAGCTGATTTTGTGGAAGGAGGAAAACTTAGCTTTTCTATCGCAGGCCTTTATATCGGCGTTATTGGTTAAATTTTAAAACATTTCAATATTTGTTTGAACGCCTGTCGAAAGTTAGTGCTTTGAAAAGCATACAAAAAAGGGTTGATACCAGCTTCTGTGAAAAACAAAATAGCAGCTATTTTGTAGTAGCTTCGGTAGGTTCGTTCATTAAAGAACTTCATAATCGCCAAAACTGCAAAAGGAAGAAGAAATACAACAAATACTAAAGTGACTGAGAGAGAAAGTTTGACTACATGACGCTTGCGTTGATTACGAAGTCTTTCTGCTGCTGAATGCTCTCCAAAATTAACGTTTTTCTTCCTGAAATATAAATTTCTAACGATATGAAAGTAGCATACCACCATCACAGCAAAGGAAATGAAGACGACGGAACTAACGATTGAGACTTGATAGGTAAGGTAACCCAAACGATTCCAGTACAAATATTGTCGACATATCTTTGATGTCTCTCTATAATAGCCGTTAATGAACATAGGTAGTGTAAAGAGAATCCCAGTCAGCCAAATTGCACAGAAAGCATACTTGATGGTGTTTTCTTTCAGTCTCATCCACCTTTTCATCGGCTTGACAACAGCGTGGTATCTCTCCACAGCAAGTATAGCCAGTGTTAGTATAGATACGATGCTTGCCATAGTAGGAACATGGTAGGATAAAAAAAACTTGCACAAAATGTCTGCCAGTGTACCGCTCGTCAAGGGGATATATTCAGCGAAAACTGCCATGGCACAGAAAATTAAGCAGGCTACATCTGAAATAGCTAGATTCGCGAGAAGGTAGTTTGTAGTCGATCGCAGAGATCGTTTCTTTGATACAGCAATTACTACAAACAAGTTGCCAATAATACCAAAGAGAAAAATCGGTACTACGAATACCCCAGCTATCATAGCTTTGTGGATATTCATTGTGATAATTCTCACCTCCAATGTGGGGAAAGTATTGCTCCTTACATCCAATATTTTCCCTCAACTACTTGATCCAAATGATCCAATCTAACACCAGAAAGAGAGACACATGAGACCGCTTTAAGATTTGATAGGTTGCTAAACAATTCAGTGATTGGTTAGAATATTTTAAAATTGTATGTTGCGTTGTGAACGTGCCATATATAAGGTTTGCTTGGTCTTAATAATTGGCTAATGTTGTCTGTCATATGGAAAACTGTACGAGAATATGCGAGCCATGTTATTTTGCTGGGATTCATCAATTCTGAGGTTTGTATGGCCGGAATTAAATCTTGCTTGAGCTTGACAAGGCTATTTAAGCTATATATGAGCATCATATAGTTTGGTTTATACTTATCCATTGAAGTGTTTCTCTTTTATCAACCGAAAGTGAAATTGAAGTGAAATTTTTATGAAACGGCTTTCACGGGCTTTTGCAGCCATTTACGAACATTGACAGGCTTATTCTTGTCAAAGTAAAAATATTATATATATATTTTATTTAAATGTAAACAGGAACAGTTAAGTTTCAATCTGTGCGCCCGCACAATAAAAGCTCAAAACAGCGAAATTACCTTCAAAATTTTATTAAGGAAACATACACGTTTTGAATTTCAACAGGGCAAAATCTCTATAGTGAGGACTTTTTCTTTGAATTTTCTTGAACAATAAGAACAGTTAAAGTTTGATAAAAAAACTTATTACTTCAGCTTATAGAAAAAGTGTTGGGTGTGTTTCTTGTTGTTGTCGTTTGAGAATGGTTTTTGGTACATTGAGCGAAGAAAAAGCGAACGCATACAGAACCCCTACAGACCCGTAGAATAGCGGGTTCAACTGACTAAAAACAGCGACACATCGCCGGGCTAGACTCACATGCACTGCCAATTATTTTTCACAGACTACTATAAGTAAACTGAAAAGGGAACAGAAGTAATTTGTGGGTTTTGAACTGCTCTTATGGGCTGTGCTTTTCAGTTGGAATTGTAAAGTGATGTGATGAAGGTCGAACGAAGAAGAATGTCCGAAATGTGATGTCTTATCTTCACTTGACTCTCCCGGCGCTGATTGACACATGTCATTTGCAGTATATTCGTGAAAATCATTCTCCATCAAGCATGAATTTCCCCTTTTAACCAATCTGCAAGCAAGAAAAAGGAAACAATCACATAACATCGCTGGAGCTTGGAAGCCACAAGGCAGTAAACTTACAATACAATCTAATAATAATTTTTTCACTAAATTTTCCGTTCACCCTATGCCTCATCTAGTTCTCTCATGATATCGGCCAAGGCAAATATGTAACAGCTTGTAACATTTTCCTCATGTTTCTTTTTCTGTTCGCCTTTAATACGACTGAAAACCATTATTTTACAGGGGCCGTATGCACGAGGGCTTAATAGTTCTATGCACCGGATAAATCCTTATCCATAAAAAAACTATAAAAATTATATACTCTGGGTATTCTTATCCGATGTGGATGATTTTATCTTGTCTTCGTGCAACCGGCTCCAGCTGTTTTTGTTGTCGTTTTTATATAGTTGTTTTTGAGATAAGGAAATAAGATGAGTATTAGAAATTATGATTGATGGATTCGATTAATTTTAGCATCATGGTGAATTGAAAGCATTTCAGTCCTCTTGTATCAACACACCCGACCTTCAGCCTACATCAAAAGAGGCGATCTTGGTTAAGGCTATGCTCTTATAAATCTGAAGGTTTAATTTTCAAACCAAAGAACTCTCATCAAAAACCTTTTGTATTTTACTTAAGACCGCGATTATTGGGATCATTTTCGACAAAGCATAGTTTTATTATTTCCCACAAACTAGAATATATTCAAAAGCTGCATCTTAAACTGATCAGGAGCCTTTTTCCACCTTAGTTCGTGACTGTGCCACAAGTGTGTTCTTAACCTGAGCGGGGCCTATAAGTAAAATATATCATTCAGTCGACACATGACTGTCAAATGCATTGAAATATAGATACTTCTTGATCATGAAGTGAATAAGAAGGAAACTTAAACACAGTGTAAACAGGATTTTAGCGATACCAACTTATGGCCTCGTGCCAAAATTTACGTCAAAATTATCTCACGAAAGTCTCAAGCCGGCTGATTTCTTGATCGATGAGAAAAGATCTTGTGCGCTGTGTTAAAAAAATACCGTACCGTAGCACTGTTTTTGTTCACATGCATATTAAATCTACTTTAATGTGGCTTAACATTCCCGATTCAAGAATTTATTTGGCAGTGACTATATTGGATACTATCAGTTTTAATTAAATTTGGTCAATTTGACGATTTCTGAAAAATTTCGCTCGAAAATACGCCTTCATTTTTTTGATGTTGCAGCTTTAATTACCATAAACGTACAGTAAAAATATCACGATAGCTCATCGAAGAAGATTTTTAAATATTCGCTGTTGAACACTGAAACGGCTTGCCGTCATATCAAAAAGGTCTTACCACAGGTAGCCCAACCAATAAAAATGCACGTGCGCAGATATGGTGCGCAATAATGCACGATTATTATTTTGTCTCTTGGCATCATTCACGTTCCAAGATCCTGCGCTATTGCCTGCCGGTGGTAGGCAACGCGCGAAAGGATGGAAATTTTTTGTAAAACCGGAAACCAAAAATCTTGTTTCCGGTTTTGGATTGCCCCAGACCCTTTCTCTGGCTGCTAATAGCGCAGGCTATGCGAACGAGAATGCTTTGGTATGAAATCGAGATATCATTTAACAACCGCCTGGAGTTGAGATTACCCACTTTTTTAGTTCTCCCAAGAACAATACCCCATTACAAACATATGGTAATGAAATTGAAATATGTTAATAATAATAATTAAACTTTTGGTGATACTCAAATATACATATTATGGTTTTTGGAGAAACATATCATTTACAAACGATTTAAATTGAGAGATACTTTTGATGTCTTTTAGGTTTAGGTAGGCTATTCCGGAGATCTAAAGTTCAACAAAAAAAGAAGATCTGATCAGTTGAGCAGCACGTCTGAGATTCCAAATTGTCTCAATTTGTGCAGCAATAAGTGGTGAGAAACATTGTCAAAGGCCTTGCATAAGTCCAGATTAGCCACGTCTAACTATTTACCACTTCATATCAAGTTTTACTTTATATGTTAGCGGTCGAAGTTGGAGTAGAGAAAGCTCAATCCATATATGGTATGATCAATTCCATATTTGGTTGTAGTTGACGTAGACAGAGCTTTTCATCAATTGTTAGCTGCAGAAATCTCTCTTAAAAATTCGAGAAACCTGTTTGCCATTGATTGATCTACCTTTATCATACCCTAAATATATTTACCATATAGAATATGGTAAACTATGCAACTAAGTTTTCGTGGTCATCGCATGGGAACCCTGTGCGTAACGCTAAAAGTGTCGCCCGCCAGGTGTACATCGCGCTTCTGATTGGTCGAGCTTTCAAATCACTCGTCACTTGGAAAATGAAGACTTTTTTTAACGAGCTTTTTAACTATCATTTTTTTGTCAATATTGTAAAAACGAAACAAAAAATTATTGAAGAAATCATGGAAAAAAAGAATTAGCCTCAGTGTGAAGATAGAGGTTAGGGCATTTTCTATTTTGTTTTATTTAGTGTAGATAACATAGCTACAACATTACCGGAAAACAACCAACAAACTAGCATGACGAACGAGCGAAAAAAGTACTTGTTTTGTTCTTATGGTAAGAGTATTCGTAGTTCATACATGATATAAAATAATCATTTGAAAAAACACTTTTTGAATTCCACAATTAGACAAATCTAAGAGATTTTTGACAAAGTTTAAAGCTAAATAATATTCCTAAAATTACCGGCAAACGAGCAACGAACTAGAATGACAAACGTGCGAAAAAAGTGTACCTGTTTTGTTATTATGGTCAGGGTAAGAGTACTTTCATTTTAAATTTCATTCAATAATTTTATATCTTTCTACAGATAATTTATGTAAATATAGAATGAGTTTTAAAATTACACCAAATATTCAACTGTTTATTGAGCTTTTCGACCTTAGTAAATGATTATAAAAATGAGCTTAAATTTGTGTTGTTGTGAGATATGTTATTGTATAAAGAGCGGTACCTTTTCTTTCACTTTCAAAAGCTAAGAAAATATTTAAAAACATTTCCAAATGCCAATTTACTGACAAAGAAAATTTTATTTTGTATTTTCATTGCATTTTGCGTTATTTTCTATTTTGCCTCTTTTGTTCTTGTCAAGTATAAATGAATGTAAACTTATTATTTTTTCAAAAACTTTTGTTGTTCCTTGAAAACTGGTAGAATTGAATTTTCAAAATCTAGTAAGCTTATGTTTTAAAGCTTCTCGAAAAATATAGTTAAGACTTTTAAGAATGAAAATACAGTACTTGTAAAAACATAAAACTTTTGATATGGATAATTAACCAAACATCGTTATAAGTGTAAACGAATTAAGTAAAAGTAAGCTTATGTATTTTGCTCACCTTTTGTTTTACCAGTTTTCAAGTCTGTTTAATAGTCTTGATTTGTCCATAAAAGTTCGGAAATCTCCAAAATTTCGATTTCAATGAAAGACAACCGAGGTAAATTTCACTAAACCGGATATTGTATTGGTTTATTTGTAGTTATCTTTCGTTTTATAAGTAAAATTAACCAGGAATTCAAAGCTTAAAAAATGTCGGCCATGGAAAACTTTGTCGAAGAATCTTCCAAGAAAAAAACTAGCCCCTGGGGGGGTTGGTGGTGAGTTGTGTACAAAATTCATATAAGTGGGATCGGGAGAGTATTCTCGATGTAGTGCATTTTGATTCGTTTTCAGTGCATGCTTTTTATTATGGGAGACATTATCTTAATATTGAATAAAAAAATTGAAGATTTTTTTTCCGATTTTAATTTTATCTTCCACATTCATTCAAATTGGGCTCCCTGTGACTTGCGTATCGGGAGCTCCGCTTTTAGGCAGTGCCTAAAATATATTTAAATATAAATATAAAATAGAAATAAGATGTATTGTATCAGGAAGAAAAAGGACAGAAAAAAACATTTTAAACTATTTTTCATTCACCTAAAGTGCAATGAAGTAAGTATTCTTTTATTTTTTTTTTCTTGTAGTAAACTTACGTAGTACGCCGGCTCCACAAACTTAGTGTGAACAAAGTTTATGAAAAAATACATATTTATCAAACCAATGATAACCAACTTATAATTAATAATATTTTCCTACTTGCATTAAAAATGTGTATTTTCTCTGCATGAATCGTCTTAGGAAGGCATGTCAGTTTTTTGGCTTTGAAGACGTCGCAAGCCATTCCAGTGGAACACACTAGGTTAACGTTTTTGCCGTTACTTTCAAATAAATTAATCATCTCAGTTATAAGAAAAGATTTACCAGTGCCCGCTTTGCCTTGTATAAGAAAATTATGCCCTGCTAGTGCTTGGTCTAAGCAATACTTTTGCTCTAGTGTCAACCTAAACGGCAGAGAAAATACACATTTTTTCTTTCTGATTTTCATTTTCTTCCTAATACAATATATCTTATTTCTATTTTTTTCTATACGACGTTTTTCAAGATAGATCTGACAACTCTACGATAAAAAAGCTTTACAAAAAGGCACCGAAAATCGCCGGTTCCAGTTTCGCAAAGCCAAAAATAGGCGACGCTTCTTGATTGGTTAAAAAAAACACCCGGAAGTAAAATGCAAGACTCACGGGGTGTGGGATTGGGAATCATGTGGTAACGAACCAAAAACACTTGGAGAGGGAGGGAGAGGACTTGTTTTGGATCCCTTTTCTCGTGTTCAGGCCCGCTCGGATGCAAGCATAACTGACGGCAAATAAGTTTTCGCTAAAAAAGCCCAAAAAACCCCTCCTTATAGAGAATTTATTATCAAAACTCCTTTAAATTATTGAAGATTAGATGTAAGTACGACGTTCTGTATACTTTTTTTGTTTTCGGAGTCAAAATATTTGAACAAATTCGCGGCTTTCTCTCGTCAAAGTTTGAATTTTCCACAGGAAGCCCGTGAAGTTGCCTACCTTGTTAGTATATTGTATAGTAGAAAAACAAAATTGTTACCAAAGGGGGTAGGGGAGATGACAAAAAATCGATAGCGCGCGCGCATAAAAAGACAAAGACAAGACAACATTTAGTATTTCCTTCATTTATTAGAGTGGTTAGCCTGTGTCTTTGATGGCCACGAATATGTTTTCTGCATTTCTTTGTTTTCTTTTTAGTTTTCTCGAAGAGTTTCTTTGATACCTTTGGTTACTCTACAGCGCGCGTTTTTTCCTTGACGAACAGCATATTTCCTCAGCGTTTAGCAAAATAACGAATATCACCCCCATTTTTCATTTCATTATTCAACAAGAATACGTTGGGGCACGTTTATGCCAAGTTTGGAAATTCTGATTGCATCTTCATTTGCCCGCGAACGTCCTTAAATTTGGTATTTTGGTATTTCTTCAGTGAGGGACTTCCTTACTTCAAATTTCAAATCAAGCCGAACAAACAAATGAATAGGAAATATATAAATGTAATTATAGTCAATAGTCTATACTCTTACCAAGTTCAAAAATGTTTTTTCCCCCGAAAAACCAGGGTTGTTTTTTTGGAGGTTTGATAACCCCAAAAATATTGCTAATTTTCAAATAAATCCATTGAAAAATAATATGAAATTTCTCTCGATTGTACTTCCTGTCAAACAATTAACCGAATGAAACCTTGAAAAAAATAATAACAGCCAAGACTAAAGCCAGCTGCTATTCCTAGTTTACAGCAGGCATATAACAGTAGACATGCAAATGAGATATATAAATCCCCACTGAAGGTTATTTAAAAATGCTGGTTGTGAACTTATTATTTTCCGTGTACAATGTTTTAAAAAAATGGCATTGAAGCTAAAATAGCTTTTTTTCAAATTTATTCATGATATAATTGATGACAACAATAACATCTAAAACCAGTTGCTTTGGACAAATAAGGACCTTGCAGTACTATTATTTAAATTATTCGAAAACGGAATTATTTTACATCAAGCATTGAGTGTCGTATTTCTCTGTGTCTGTTGTCTGCGAGTCAGACCCACGAGTTAGCATAGTCCCCGTATCCTTCCTCGATTTGCCAAAGTTTTTTTTACTTGTCTTTTTTTTTCTTTTCTTTTCTTCTTCAAATTCGTTATAAAACGACGGCCTTTTTGTTTGCCGCTTTTCTGCACAATCCAAACATGGAATTGATCCTACCATATATGGAGTGAGCTTTCTCTACTTCAACTTCGAGATCTTTTCACATCTTTTGAGATGTGTCCCGTTTGTGTTATGAATAGTCGAAGATCAAAAATCTTATTGCTTAATATTTACAAATATAGCCCAATGAAAATTCAGCATTGTCACGTGGTCATGATGTTTTATTCTTGCGACTGCTTATGAAAGAGCTTCAGTTTTCTTGACAAGGACTTCGTAAAACTATCGTTTCTTGTCAGTTTGTCCTGAATTTATCGAGGCATTCACATGCAAAGAAAGTGAAAGACAACGAAAGATTTAGCTTCATTGTAAAGTTAAGATTTTGTTTTGAATGAAAGTTTACACTTGAGACGTTTTTTAATAATTTTATTGAACGATAAAATATGGCTCTAAAAAGTTACGACACTCAACAACTGATCTTGGCATCAATTGGTTTTGCAATAGTAATTTTTGGCATCGCTGGGAACTTGTTGGTGGTGATAGCTGTCTGGAAAAAGCGATTTCTACGTTCAACAACGAACTATCTCTTGGTCAACCTTGCTGTCTCAGACATTTTGAACTTAGTGTTTCTCCCATTCATGCTTCTGCAGTTGTACGCAATTTTTGAGGGAGGACCATTCGCAGATTTCTTGTGCAAATTTATTATGTCTTTTAATGTCCCTCTCACAGCCAGTTGTGTGTCGATCCTCACGCTCATTGTCCTGTCCGTGGAGAGATACCACGCCATTGTTAAACCTATGAAGGAAGGAATGAGGCTAAGAGAAGAGACTGTAAAGTATGCCATCATTACAGTCTGGTTGTCAGGGATAGCACTGAGCCTTCCTTTTTATATCTTTGGACACTACGATACTACAAAACATCGTTGCAAGCTTGTTGAAGCAGTGTACAAATACACTAGCTCAATATACTTTATATCAATAGGTCTCTTAATCCTAATCTTCGTTCCCTTCCTCATTATCAGCTTCTGTTACTTTCAAATCGTTCGTGAGCTGTACTTCAAGAGCAAAGTGGAACCACAGAACGTGGCAGCACAAGAAGACGCCCGGACTAAACGAAAACTCGTCAAGGTTTCTCTAACCGTGACTTTGGCTTATGTCATTTGCTTTTTTCCTACGGCTATTACCTTATGTTTGGGAGCTTACGACAGAGCAAAGTACGGCTCAAGAGGCTTTCAAATGGCTAGTCTTATGTACTTCTTAGAATCTGCTCTTAATCCACTGTTTTACGCCTGCCAAAGTACAAACTTTCGGCAAGCTTTTAAAGAAGTTATGAAATGTCACTGAAACCGTCAAACAAGAAAACAAACCGGTACCTAGAAATCCAGTTTTAGTAAGAGCAACGAATATATAAAAGTGAATACTAGAAGCTATTTTCTGTGCATGAATTATTTGTTTGATATTTCGATCACTGTCCAGTGATCATCATCAGACTGGAGAGAGATCGAAATATCAAACAAATAAATCATGCACGGAAAATGGCTTCTCGTATTTACTTTTTTAATACAACCATATGCCCGAACCAATATTTTAACGAAATTTTAGCTTATAAGTTAAATTTAACGCGAGTTGACGGTCCACGAGAAGTAAAAATGTTATAAATTGATTACTATCCTGTGACTCTTGAAAATAATATTCAGAATTCATAATAATATCGGCGGAAGACGATAAATGATTACTTTTTTTATATTTTGGCAGACTTGTACAAATGCAGTCGTTTGGATTCGTTCTGCATATCTTTTCCCTTTTTCATTCAAAAATTACTAAAACGAGAAGATCGAGAAAAATATATTAGGCAAATGTAAAAAAAAAAAAAAAAAAAAAAAAAAAGAAATCATTTAATTTTCACAAAAGAGAAATTGTAAAACACGTTCACTTAGTAATTCAGATTTCTCGCATACGTTCTCTTCTTCTTCTTCTTCTTTTTTTTTTTGTCTTGCTTTTATGTCACGATGGTTCTAAACCTCAAAAGCCAAAAACGTTATAGCAAAACGTTATGGCAAAAACACTATTAAACAAATAAAGGCAGACAAGGCCACGAAAAAAAAAAACACACAAAAAAAAAACATGCCAACACCACAAAAACAGGTTATGTACAAGCAAAATATTAAAATTAAAACGGTAAAAAGTAAAAAGTAAAGTTGCCAAGTATTAGATACTGAGTGGTTTGCAGTTAGTGTTATTTAAATTCTTCGTTTCGAAATTCGTATAGGTAATCGTATGGGGCCGAGTATAATTAAGTATAATTTAATCCTTAATTTTACGAGGAACCGTACGATTACCCGTTTATCATATACAGGGCGAAGTTAAACGAAAATAAACTATCAAATATTTGAAGTTATGGTTCAAAATAATTTTATTCAGCAGAGTTCAGTGTGTTTCTTCATTACACATGTACTTTCTTCTATCAAACTTTGAACAATAAAACTTCAAGGTTTTCTTCTGTACAAAAGAATATCATCGATCGGCTGAGCTTAAAACAATAATTATTTTGCAGTTTTTACCTTGGATTCCGCTAAATGAAATGATAAAATCTTCACACAAAAAAGTGATTCAACCGAAAGTACGGCAAACGTAAAAAATCAAGTCAAATGCCATAAAAAGAAGCATAAAACTAGATCCCTATCAACTAAGTTTTTAGCTTGAATAAGAATCCAAAGCCGGAAGAAGCCGTTTAAAGTGACATTTAGGTCGGCGTTTTCACTTATTAATTCCAGACTGAGATGATTATTGTGCTGAACCGAATTTCCGGCTCGATGTTCAAAGGCACATGGCAGCTGGTGAAGTTGTACACAATTGGAACTACTTGAATAGCCTTTCCGAAGCCCATTTACGTTAAACATTCATCCAGACACCTGTCCCTTTTCTAGTGTTCTCATTTTCGCTTGAACTTTTTAGCTTTCTTATGGTTTCTATCGTCTGCCAATGCAAAACGGGAAAGTAAGTTACGGACCGAGTTTTCTCCACTGCTTTATGGCCCAAAGCGCGTAGGGCGCGGGTCATAAAAAAGTGGAAAAAACGAGGATCCAAACTTACGGTACGGACCGAGCAAACGAGATTAATCAGTAAAATTTCATTATATGGATGGGCATTTAGATTAAAAAGAGGCGAAGCAACAAAAAGTAAAGTTGACAGCACATGTCAAACGAGAACTGCGTTAGAAGGGCTTCTTGTACGTGCCACAAGTCATGTAGTGTTTGAGTAGCTCAAAAAGAGAGGTTTTAGTTTACTTTGAATGAATTTAGCTATAGTTTAAAGTTTTCTAAAATACTAGTTAACAAAAGAGAGGCTTTCTTTTGTAAAACATGTAAATGCAAAGCAAAAAAGGCATCAAAAGAAGATCTCAAGAACTCCACATGAGATTGAGAAGAAAACTGTCGTACTTCAAACTTCAAACTTTAGACTTCAAGATATATTCACAACCAAGATGAAAAATACTACAGCCTTCCGTTTGTTTTCCTGCCTTTTATTGGAAAAAAACCCCTCAAAATCTCTCCAGAAATGAATGAAAAGTTTTGGAAAATTAATGATTAATTAATAAATAACTAATTATTCTTGTAAATCTATCTTTATTTCATTTACTGAATTAGCCGCTATTCACCACCCTTTAGTTCGTAGTTTGACCTAGTTTTAGTTCTAGCATAGTTAGTTTTTCTAGTTTTTTATAGTCGTACAAAATCGCTCAACTAGTGCCGTGTAGAGCCTTGATCGAAAGAATTGTCGCTTGTATGATAGGTTTTACATTAAATGCCATTGCCTTTCAGTTATCTTTAATAATTTATTAAGGTTTTTTCGGCAATTTTCATCCATAAATATTTTTCATAACGAAGACTTTAATGTTTTAAAAGATAATAAGTCAGTACACTCAGTGATCCATTTCATTTTTCGGTCCGTACCGTAAGTTATGGACCGCAAATTGACCAATCATCATAGCGCATGAAATTACCTTGCCATATAGTAATTGCTTTAGCATATACCAACTTGTGTACAGAGTAACTTATTTTTATATACAATAATTCAAAAAAACAAACAGAAAGTTTTAGTTTGTGTGACAAAACTTTTAGCAAAGCTTTTAAGCAAAACGTTTAAGCAAAACTTTTAGGCCATACTTCGTTGCCTTTTTAGTATTGATAGGAATGGCATTTACTTTCATTTTTTCAATTTCCTCATCGGAAATTGTAGCAAAACGATTGCCGGCAGATGCCATTTTGTTGCCGACTCAATATTCCGAGATTCAAAGGTGAATATCGTACAATATTCACCTCCGAATAACCAATGAACTTAGGAAGTACACAAGTCGGTATATGCTAATGCCATTTATTCGTCGCGTGGGTGGAATTATATTGGCTGATGATTTGTATTCAGTCCCTTCAAGCTTTCCTACGCAAGTTGATTATCGTTCTTCTATTTAAATCGTAACTCACAAGTGCAAAATCGATCAAGATCTCCTCAATGTTTCCTTTTCAATCCTTTCCGCCTTCGGTGAGAGACAAATTGAGTTTTATTTGTAGTAGTAATCTTTAAAATTACGTTATTTGCATATTTGCATTAGCCTAAATCTCGCCGATAAAACCAGCTTAGTCATCATCCTTTTCATATTTCTTTTGTCGCAGATGTTAGCCACTATGGCAGCTTAGTCAAAACCACCAACATGCGACTCTAGAATTATAAATTAAGTTTTTGAATGATTCAAAAACAATTGAAAATCGATGCTATTACGGTCAACTAATTGTTAGTCAAAATTATGATTTCCTACTGAAACTATCCAAACTAAAGACTCGATCAAGAAAATCGAATTAGCATGCATTTCTGTGGAAGCTCAGTATTCGGTTAGACGTTCTTTATAACGCTTTTCATAATTCTGCGACCTATAGCTACTGGCGCAAGACATCAGGTGTTTGGCTTCCGTCAATCAAACTTACAACAGGTCGTGTTCGTTCCGAATTAGCCACTTTAGAAACGAGGAAGAGACTTGGGCAAGTTTTGAATTTTATCTCATTAATAAAAGAAAAACTTTTGTCATTTGAGAAAGCATCTCAACATTGTCTGGCAAGTTTGTCGTATGGAGAGAACCAGAATTTTCGGGTCTCAAAAGTGTCAAAAATTAACAAAGAATATATGGTGCCTCCGTAACCATACATTCTTTTTTTGAAAAACTTTTCAACAAAACTTGTGAAATTACTACTTACTAATATTGAGATGCTTTATCAGATGACAAACCTTTTCTGCTAACTCTATAATCTAGACTCTGATTGGCTATCATATATTCGTGTCTTGATCAGTGTCTGACCCAGTATCAAGGCACATTCACCTGACCAAATACGATGTACTGATTCGTTGCTGAGATTGTGAATTATTAATAAGTTTGAGAAGGCGATGCCATAAAAGCCTGGAACACAGGCTTTGTACGGTTTATAAGGGAATGCATTTGAGTTATGATAAATATATATAATTATAACAATAAAATGCTTCACTCAATGATTTACTCCAAAAGTTGCTGCAGTCGTTGCTTGTATCTTGCTTAGTCTTCTGGTGAAGTTTCAGCGCGATTTGGGGCGGTTTTTTTTTCAAACTTTGCTCTTCTCTCTCTAAATTAATATTTAGAGAGAGAAGATAGATCGTCATCAGTGTAATGGCCGCTTAGTACACTCTCAAAATTAATTTTTAAATTTCTTTGGCAGCGAAGAGATGTTCTTCACCGATAATTCTTGCACCTTTTACAAAAATTTTCCAGGGTTGTGTGCTGTGACAATCAATAATAACAATAACAATAACAAAAATAATCTTTATTGCCATTTCCATATTATAAATATTTACATATATATATTTATACAGCCATTTGCAAAAATTATGGCCGTTTCAAATATAAATACAAGTATATCGAAAGTATATCAGACAGGGCGGGATATCTTTCTTGATATTTTGTTCAGAAAGGTCCTAATGATAGAGAACTCGAAAAAAATATAATGGAGGATATCCCATAATTTTTGATATCCTTTTCATATACTTGTATATATAATATTGGAAGCGGCCATAATTTCTGTATAAATAAATAAATAAATAAATAAATAAATAATAAATAAATAAATAAATAAATAATAAATAAAACAAACAAATAAATAAATAAATAAATAAATAAATAATAAATAATAATAAATAAATAAATAAATAAAATAAATAAATAATAAATAAATAAATAAATAAATAAATAATAAATAATAAATAAAAAATTAAATAATAAATAATAAATAATAAATAAAATAAATAATAAAATAATAATAAAATAAAAATCATAATAAATAAATCACTACATATAATAAATAAATACATACATAATAATAATCATTAACCTACATAACTCCTCCATACATCATATACATCAATAATAATAATACCTAACTACTCAATCCTAATAAATAATCCCTCACTAATCCACTCCCTCCTCATACTACATTCCCTCCTCCCTCCCTCCCCCTTCATAATCATCCCTCCTAAATAATCATCTCCCTCCCTCCTATCCTCCCCCCCTCCCTCTCCCATATCCCTACTCCCTCCTCCCTAACTCCCTCCCTCACATCCTCCCTCCCTACCCTAACCTAATTCCTCCCTGAATCATGCTCCCTGCCTCCCTCTCCTCCCTCCTCCATAATAAATATATCATCCCTAATAACTCATACACCGATCGATACTTTGCACTTCGATTATATACATATATGTGTATCCCCTTTTTTTCTATTGTCTTACCTGGATTTTCAAGGAAAGACAATAGGAAAAAGGGGATACATATATATGTATATATATATCGCTAAATTGTCAAAGTTTTAGGGATTCGGTGTATATATATACTGTATATAAATAAATAAATAAATAAATATGTATATATATATATATATATTAGTGCATTTCTTCCCCTAATATAGTTTTACTTTACATTATCTATCATGAAAAAAAGCATTCAAGGAAATGACTAGAGGCTAAAGGAGCCGTAAGGTTTTCAAAGTTAGACCCTAGGCAATGTAAGTTATAGTTTCATTCAGTAGCTTCAGACAGTAACACAAAAACAATAGCAGCAGAAAAGCGCAGGTGACAAATGTGAACGGCAAAGCGACAAGACATCACAAGAACGAGAAATAAAGAGGAAGACAAATATTGGAAGAAATTTAATTTAGTTTTTTCCACAGGACGAATTTTGTTTGGTTAAAAGATATTGTTTGACACTTTTTTTGAAACAGTATATAGGCATTTGTTTGAATTCAGGGGGGAGTTCTTGCCAAAGTGTCGTTGCTATTGAAAGAAAAGTTTGTCTGCCGGTGTTAGTAGCAAAACATGGCTTATAAAAATTATCTTTTGAAGCGTATCGTGTATTGTATTTGTGTATATATATTCTTTGCATATTGAAAATAGTGATTACTTCATGGAAAGCGCGTGCGTACGGGATTTTCGCACGAGATGGTGCACTCACTGCACTCACTCGTTCGATGGTTTCAGATACAAAACCAACGAGTGGGAAAATCCCTTACAAAGCCCTCTCCATGCTGTAATTTATATATTTTAAACATACTGATGAGATTTTGTTGTTTTTATTTATTCACCTTTAATGGGTTCTCTAAAAAAATAAAAATACAAATACAAAACTCCTGTATTTTAATATTCTGTTCGAAATGCTAAAACCTTAAAAGCTTTTAAAAATATCACTATTTAAATCAAAAAACATATCTGTTAGAAATTAAATAGCAAAACGTTCAAATTCCAAACCAAACATGAAACTGTTCGTTTGAAACTAACGAAATAAGCAACCAAAATCGGTAGGTCAATGAAGTCTTAACTTAGTTTGTCAAGGAGGGCTGTCTTCGTCTGGGCATTTGCTATTTGCTGAGTTGAGTTTGAGTTGAGTTTGAGTTGAGTTTGAGTTGAGTTTGAGTTGAGTTTGAGTTGAGTTTGAGTTGAGTTTGAGTTGAGTTTAAGTTGAGTTTGAGTTGAGTTTGAGTTGAGTTTGAGTTGAGTTTGAGTTGAGTTTGAGTTGAGTTTGAGTTGAGTTTGAGTTGAGTTTGAGTTGAGTTTGAGTTGAGTTGGAGTTGAGTTTAAGTTGAGTTGAGTTTGAGTTGAGTTTGAGTTGAGTTTGCAGGGCTGTCAACTCTCCCGGATAAGCCGGGAGTCTCCAGATTTTGGACTGTATCTCCCGGTCTCCAGATTAGAGTCTCAAATCTCCCGGATAATCCCTGAAGCTAACCATTTCTTGTGAGACTCGACTTTCACAGCCATAAAATTCCAATTATTTTATGTTGTTTGTGTTGTTTTACATCGCTAACAAAATCAAAACGTTCCTCATAAACTGTTCTTGCAAGCAGGCCATTGTAATGTAAGCGAAAATCTGATTGGTCAGAAATAAACCAATCACATCAAATGTTACAAAGCGAAAGGCGTCTTTTCGCGCGCTTTTTGACGCGCTGTGACGTCATATCCCTTCCCTATCAATTCTCCAGATTTGAATATCTCGGGGGTTGACAGCCCTGAGTTTGAGTTGAGTTTGAGTTGAGTTTGAGTTGAGTTTGAGTTGAGTTTGAGTTGAGTTTGAGTTGAGTTTGAGTTGAGTTTGAGTTGAGTTTGAGTTGAGTTTGAGTTGAGTTGAGTTTGAGTTAAGTTTGAGTTGAGTTTGAGTTGAGTTTGAGTTGAGTTTGAGTTGAGTTTGAGTTGAGTTTGAGTTGAGTTTGAATTGCGTGATGGGAGGCTTTTACCTGGTCTAAAAAATACTTCTAATTCCATTTTCCGTTCAAAATATGCTTCAAATTGAGAAATCGCCGAATGTTTACTATTACACTTCACATAACTCTTTTTATCAAACAATTGCCTTACAAGAGTTGTCGTTCGTTTGGCCATCACCCCACATCTTTATTATATGGTAATCTAACCTTATTTTGAAGCAAGTGTGAGCTGGTTTTCAGCGAGTTTTTCGGAATTTAAAGCTTAAAATCATTGAAAACCTGCAGTTATGATTGCAGAAAGACATCTTAAACAATACGCCATCTTGGTTGGCACAGGAAGCCCAATGCTACAAATACAGGGATCCCGCACATACATAACATACATTGTAAAAGCATTAAGGCGAATGTGAAAAGCGTTGTTATGAGCACCACATCATTATGTTATATTACCATTATAAATATGGTTCGTGTTCTTCTCGTGAACCTTTTGGACATGTTCACAATGTAGAGTAATAAGCAAGCAGTGTGACCTGCCGGTACGTAGTTCAACCGGAAGTCTTACCGATATGTCTCTTGGTAAGTAGATCGAGTTAAAAATATTAAAAACAAGTTAAGAGAGAATTCTTCTCGTATTCAAGCAGTGAGCGCCAAAAACTATTTTCTTGAAAAAAGGCTGTTGTACAAGGCTAAAATCTTGTTATTCAGAAAGTTTAACTTGATTAGAAGTGGAGATAACCGATGAAAGTGGAATCAAAGTGTTAAAAACCCGGGCAAAAAAATTATTCGAAAATGATGTTTAGGCCTTCATTTGCTTATTTCCCGTATATTTCCTATAAAAAAGCCTGACAAAGCAACATTCTAACACAAATGCAACAAAACATCTTTGTACAATAGTGAAAATACCGCTTCAAACAGGCATTTTCTCATAGAGTGTAAACAATATAACCGTGAAACTTTAGTAATACTTAAATATAGCACAATTTCTTGCAAATTCCAATGTTTTCTATTGTTTCATTAGCAATGTTTTTTACTATTTACTAAATAGTGTTTCACGGATTCATTGTTTGCACTCTAGTACATCAGTTTATAAGTGTTTAAAAAAGGTTTTGAGTGTTAACCCAAATCGAAAATTGGGATAAAAACTCATACGAAAGTCTAGTTTTTAGCGCTTTTTGCCATTTTTGCTTATTATTGAAAAAAACATTTCCTCTTAATGTGTATCATCGTCAGAATGAGTTTGTCGATAAACACAAAGTTTCGCTTTTGCTTTATTATAATATGGATGAGTTATTTCGGGCTGCAGGAAGTGGTTTTCACTTTTTCGAACTAGAGAAAAATTAACTTGAAGCAGAAAACGACTAAATTTGTTTAAAAAATATCAAAGTAAATAAAGACAAAAAAGAAAAATAAACAAATACAAAAAAATATGTGACAAGATCATTTAGAAAACTCAACTCAAACTCAACTCAAACTCAACTCAACTCAAACTCAACTCAAACTCAAACTCAACTCAAACTCAACTCAAACTCAACTCAAACTCAACTCAAACTCAACTCAAACTCAACTCAAACTCAACTCAAACTCAACTCAAACTCAACTCAAACTCAACTCAAACTCAACTCAAACTCAACTCAACTCAACTCAACTCAAACTCAACTCAAACTCAACTCAAACTCAACTCAACCGCTAACTCAGTGATTATCCTATCTCCTTCGTCTGACGATTCAAACGCACGCCACACGCTTGATGCGTCATGAAGCTACGAGTTGACTGTGTTGACTTGAATGAGTTATCGGTGGAAGTCGGCGACTTGTTTAAAGTGTTTATTGTTATGTTAAACTGTAGCTAACTGTCCTCCGTGAAAAAGTGCTCCACTGAATGGGCCTGCTGCAGGGAAACTAGAACTTTTCATGAATGAAGATTCACGGCACTCGGTGCCCACTGCACTTTGTAAACTCGACACTGGTCTTTTTTCTATAGACGTACTTGTAGTATTTCCACTTAGAATCAAAGACATGTTTTTCTGTTCTTCGTTTGAGATACTGAAATTCACTGATATATCCATTAAGCTCTTCTGACGGGAAGTAAGACCTCCTTCCTTCAAAATAAGTGCTTTGATTGTTTAATTAATAAGTATGAATCCACAAGTTAGATCCATGTTACTTTATTGAGATTTGAGATCATCAAGCAATAAGGAAGGATTTGATAACAACTTATATTATATTCACAACTGCTTCTACGATTTTCTTATTGGACATAAATTGTTGCATACTTCCCAATCAGGTTTTCGAAGCAATCACTCTTGTGAAACAGCTTTATTAAAGCTTATTGACCGCTGGGCATCAAATATGGAAAAAGGTCTTCTAACTGGAACAGTGTTTGTGGATTTCCGCAAAGCTTTCGACATGGTGGACACAGATATACTTCTTCAGAAACTTGCAATCTATCGTTGTGATAATTTAGTGCTATCCTGGTTCAAGTCATATTTACAAGGCAGACAGCAGTGTGTTCAGATTCAAGGAATCCTGTCATCTACGAAACCAGTCCATTATGGGGTACCTCAGGGAAGCATACTTGGGCCGCTGCTGTTTATTGTATTTATAAATGACCTTCCCCTATACACTAGTTCCAATATCGATATGTTTGCAGACGACTCTACATCTCATTCCAGTGCAAAGACAGTTGAGGAACTCAATGACATTCTAACTGATGATATGTCTAATGTTCACACATGGTGCAATGAAAATAACATGGTTGTTAATCTTGACAAAACAAAGGCAATGTTGATATCAACTTATCAGAAAGCAGCAAGATTAAAGAGTGACCTTGAAGTTTACTACAATGGCGCTAAGTTGAAAACAACTAAAACTGAAAAACTGTTAGGAGTAATAATTGACAAACACCTCTTATGGAAGTGTCATATTGACAAAGTAGCCAAGACCTTAAGTAAAGGAATCTATCTGTTAAGAAGGATTAAGAAGTTCTTACCTTTAGACTGTAGATTGACTTATTATAAGTCTTTTCTACAGCCACATATTGATTATTGTTGCACTATTTGGGGTCATTCAAGTCATGCTAAACGTATCCTTAAGTTACAGAATATGGCATTAAGAATAATTTTTGATAAGCCTAAACTGACTTCGGCTGGTCCACTGTTTAACATATCAGGAATTCTTACTATTCATCAAAGAGTAACATTCAGACTGTGTACTTTAGTATACAAGGCCCTTCATAACATGGCCCCCCAGTATGTTAGTAATATGTTTAAGCTGAAATCTTCAGTTTGTAATAGGATAACTAGAAGCATTGCAAATAATGATTTATGGCTACCTAAAGTTAAGTTATGCATCAGTAGAAATTGTCTGCCCTATAGTGGGGCAAAGGCTTATAATAATTTACCTACTGCTTTAAGAAATATTGAGCAATTTAAGAGTTTTAGAACGGAACTCTACAAATATATGTTAAATAAATCATAATTATAAATAGTATCTTTTCTCAATAGTTTAGTGTATATTTAAATTTTGTAGTTTAGATATTTATATTAGCTTCACATATTTTTGTATTTTTATATTTCTTGATGACCCAATGTAAGATTAGCTTTGCTAAATTGGTTTTTTATCATCGTTAAATAAAGTTTATTATTATTATAATTATTATTATTATAACATTGACGAATAACCAGAAGATTTGGTACTTGACCAAGTGGTTTTCACATTTTATAAATGAAGGTATTATTAAGTCATTCGTGATTTTTGCGCAATATCTTAACAATGAAGAAAAATGACTTCATCAATAAAAATGCAACAATAAACTCCTCTAAGCATGCGCGGAAGAAAAATCGCTAGCAGGAGATAGCTACAAGCGCTCCAACTTTTTGAGCTATGTTCTTAATATTTGCTTATTTGCATAAAGGGCAAAAGGAGACCATTTGATTTGTTGATTATAAAAGTTGACGTCTTATCTCGAATAGCAGTTCCATTGATTTTAAAATATCTACGACTTAGCTATTTTATTTCCCTCGCTGAAAATGACCGTACGTCCCTGAATGGCACCTCTACGTCCATGCTCTTATACTACATTCTGATATAAAATTTAAAATTAAAATTGAAATTTAAAATTTCTGAGAAATCCGACAAATCCGGCGACCTCAAAAGTATGCAAATTTTCAGTTGAATCAAATAGGTCCAAAATAGCTAAAGCATGCAGAATAGGAAAAAGATATGAAAGCTATATGTTTATGAATTGATAGAAGAGATGTTTGAGACTTGATTGGGTATAAAATAACGGTTTTAGCTATTTATTGAAAGCGGTCATATGATATTTAGAATCGAGTGGTATTCACACATCTAACCCTTGCTACGCCAAAAAAAAAAAAAAAAAAAAAATCAATCAAGTGCGCAACTTTTTTTCTCAATGAAACTCACGTCATGAACTATTTAGATGTTCGTCTAGAACATATCCAAAAATTAGTTTGGATTATTGTATTTAGGGTTCATACGGAGGCCGTGAACATTGATACATTATCGACATACATACCGTGACTGACATCGACAAGTGTTTGTTCTTTCTGGTCGCTATTTTCTCATTGGTTTCTATTTTCATCCGGAATTTAAACCCGAAAATGCTTTTCCTTTAAAAAAAATACCTTTTATTAGCAATTAACATTATTTTAGTAGTTACAAACATTCGTTTAGGAAGATTCTCTAAAGAAACAAACAGTCAGCTTAAGCCAGTAAAACTGACGACACAATTAAAGACCTCCCCCTGATAAGATAGTTTCAGCTTTAAAAACTTTCCTTATGAGAAATCCCAAGATTTCGGGTACGGTTTACATCGCACAAAATCAATGCAGTTTAAAAAGGAAAATGGACATGCAAAAGCCATTAAGGATAATATGCTTTTAAATCAAAATAATAAAACAGTTTCATGCACGTTTGTCGGCATTCCGCAAAATCCCAAATGATAAGATGTACATGCCCAATTAGAACAACGTTCCAAGGAGCGAAGCTTTTGGTTAAATGTTAATTTTAATTTTAACAGCAAATATTTTCCTGTGTACCCTGGACAGGGCGGGGGTTTTAACACTACATAAATGTTAAGTTTAAACCGACACCCTGCTAGCTCAGTTGGTAAGAGATTCCGGTCTGTTGTGCGGGAGGTCGTGTTTCTAGCCTCGGCCGGACCAACATTCAGGGTCTTAAAATAACTGAGGAGAAGGTGCTGCCTTTGTAATTACATCTGCAAATGGTTAGACTGCAAGTTTTTCTCGGACAAGGACTTAAAACCGTAGGACTTAAAACCTGTCTCCCAAACCTTCCTAACCTACAGTAAAATGGGGGACATAAAAAAACCTGTTGAATTATTCATATAAGAGTAGGGGATTGTCTCCCGGTTCAACAGCCTATCGCGATCTGGAGGCATTAACCTAACATACTAACAAATCACTCATGATTGTAAGCTGCACGGCTAGCTGCTATTGACGCCTAAATACACAGCCTGTAAAGTCCTCCACTGATCACGATTGTGAAGCGCATTGAGACCATGTAAAATGCGCTATATAAGAGCCCCGTTATTACTAAATTCTCCCGTCCTTTCTAGGAGGTCGAGGGGTGGGGTTTCAATTGACTAGTGCATGAAAACAAAAAAAGAGAAAAACAAAGAAACGAAGAAACATAGAAATGAACGAATGATGGGAGGGGAGTGATGGAGGGAGGGAGGAAAAGGAAGGTAAAGCAAGGAAAAAGCAAGGGGAAAATGGAAGGAAGGAAGAAAGGAAGGAAGAAAGGAAGAAAGGAAGGAGGGAGTAGGGGAGGAAAGCAAAAGGTCCTCACCACCCTCCTCCTCCTCCTAAAAAAAAAAACAAAACAAAAAACAAGGTCGAACCACAAACGAAGGGTTGTTTTTTTTGAGAATTAGAAATCAATGCTCTGAAATTTAAAGATTTCTCCTCATTAAAAACACAAGAAAACGACTCCATGACGCTTTGAAGTGTAGCCTTTGAGTCTCCTTTTACCTTCTCCCCAGGATGAGAGTGGTTAAAGGACGGACTGCTCGTCTTAATCTCCATTCCGATTCCACAAGGCACACACCCCCACTTTTATAGCTAAATGAAAATGTGCAAAAGTTTGCAAAAAGTCGCCGAATAGCAATGTGAAAATAAAATACTGAGATTGTCGCGAAATCCGAATCTAACTAAACGAATGTTGAACTGCTGAAATAAGTAAATTGCTGATAAAAGGTATTTTTTAAAAAGAATGAATGCATTATAGGGTTTAAATTCCAAAAGAAGTGTACAAACAATGTCTATTTCAGGTTCCACTACGGTATTGCTCTTTGTCCCTTTTGGTGGTGTTAAAGTACCAATGTTCACGGGACTCCGTATGAACCCATAATACAATAATCCACCTTAACTAATTTTTGGATTATGTCTAGAAGAACATCTAAATAGTTCATGACGTGATAATGAGGAAAAAAGTGCGCACTGCGCACTTGATTAATTTTTTTTTGGACCCCGACACGTAGCAAGGGTTAGATCTATGTGTGAATTACCGCTCATTCTAATATCATATGACCGCTTTCAATAAATAGCTAAAATCGATACTTTATACCCAATCAAGTTACAAACATCTATTCTATCAATTTATAAACATATAGAGTTTTCATATCTTTTTCCTATTCTGCATGCTTTAGCCCGGGTTTTTTGGAACCTGTCTGATTCAACTAAAACTTGCATCGTTTTTAGGTCGCCGCTAGGCCAATAGTTTTCTCGGATTCTCAGAATTTTAGCGTTTTTTCAAAAAACCCTAACTACACCACGTTTGTTTACTCAGTGATACCTTCCAGCAAACCAAAGATGTGCTAAATCGAAATTTTGACTGTGATCGCGAGTTCTCGATTTTGCTCGATAGTAGTGGACATCTGCTCTTAATAAGTGGAAACCCATTAATAATATTTTCCTGATTACATCCGATCTGTCTACCACTCTTGAATTTAGGTTCTTTACACTCAAATTTTTTAATTTTGAAAGTTATCAAAGAGGCTGGAAAGTGTTCTGTGCTTTACATTATGAAAACTAAAAAATCTTATTCTGGCTATAATATGACAGCAAGTAAACCGGAAGCCAAAGACCATAAACCAATGATCACAATGATATTTTAAAAAATGAGTAAGACGTTGCTATGACAACATCAGAACCCTTGGTATGCCATCAAAAATGTTATTTAAAGAATAACTCAGAACCAAATGGTGAATTTTTTTAAAAACTGGAATATTTAAATTTGTATTCGTAATTTCTTTTTCACAAAAAAAGAAAAAAATCTGCAAGAGGGAACTATTCCAAACAAATTTTATTGATTTTTAGGAATTGAAGCCCCTTACAGAGGGGTTCACTTGCTGTCATATTTAGCCATAATATTTTTTTTTAGTTCATAATGTGAAGGCACAAAAACACTTTCCAGCATCCTTAAGTAAGAGTCAATACAAAGCCAAAAGGATTCATCATTGTTATATTTGAAGTGTTAATCCTGCATCTATATTAAATCAATCTCGAGATATATATTCAGCTTTCCTGATTTAGTTAGTAATTCGGATAATACAGTTCCCGCCTGATGAACTGATTATCCTTCAATATGTCAAAATGATTAATGCGCATTATACACTATCGCCAAGAGATAAATGGAATAAATGGTTTTAAATAACAATTGAAATTATTCCTCAAAAACATCTAGAAGTACGTTAACCACAGGTTGAGGGGAACGGGCCGGCCAGACTAAAACTAATGCGTTTATAGGCTGCAGACGTGCTAAGACGTCAGTTTACCTCGTGCGTATGAGTAAACTATCATTGTGAATCAGAGTGGAAGTTGAAAAATAGCTTGTGACCAAAACGGAAGGCTTTTGATTTCTCAGATGACTTCATTTCCATTTCTTTTCGCCAAAATATTGCTGTCCTTAGCTATGATAGCAACTCGATGGTGGTTAGCTGCAGTACGCGAAAAAAGAGGTTTCTACGATCGACAACCAATTATCTTCTGGTAAATCTTGCTGTAGCCAGAATTGTGAACGCAATTATTCTACCCTTCATGTTGATTCAACGGTATGTCAGATTTGAAAAGGGATTTTGGCTGATTTTCTTGCAAGTTTTTCATTTATTACACCTCGTCCGGTGACGGCACGTATTGTATCACACTCACTGTAGGTGTTCTGTCTGTAGAAAGGTAACCACGCATCGTGAAACCAATGAGGACGTGGGAATAAGATGAGAAAGATAACCGTAACAAAGATGCCATCGTGCAGTGGGATTAGTGCAATATTTGACCGCTGGCCCTTATATCTCCGGAATATTATGACACTAAAACGAAGAAGTTCATAACAGTTGATAAAGAGTTTTCTCCAGCAAGTTTTTGTCCAGTTTTAATTTTATTGGTCTTTCCTCCCATATCATCAACACTTTCGTTACTTCCAACTCGTTAGTGAGCTGTACTTCAAGACAAAGTGGCAACCACAGAAAACATTTTTGCGCACAACAGGAGCATTAATATTAATAAGAGAAAAAATCGTGAAGTTGAAGTTTCCATCTCATTCACCACGGCCATTAGACTTTGTTTTTTTCCTCTGGGGCAATAAATATAAGTTTGACAAACCAAGGGATTCTAGAAGGTTCGCCGCAAGTACTATCAGACAGCCCAGCAGTGCTTATACTTTGCAAGAATATTATAAACCCATTCTTGTATGCTTTTCAAAGCACTAATTTTCGTCGGCTTGAAAACTTAATACTCTCATGTCGCCAGTAGGTGCATTAAATGTAGGTGCATCATGGACCGGGATGTACGCGGCAGATTGAAACAGTTGCTGAATGGAGAAGATTCGGTTATAGTCCTTAATTTGCTGATGTGGTTGCCATGTGGACCAATTTAGACTATCGTGTCATTCTAGAGTAGAGAATAAGAACCTTTGTTTGATTTGTACCTATAAACGTTTTTTTCATGAGTGTTCAACGTTAATAAGAAATGATGCTCTTGCAAAGAGATGTGGCTGAATTATGATGATGGATTGAAAGTTGTCACACTTTTTCATTTTCGTTGTCATTCGCTCGAAAAACGAAGTTGATTTTCAAATTACCAATAAAATGCATTTACTACAACCTTTCCCGGTCTTAGAAGTGGGGCGGATTAAACTGGACATTTTGTCTAAGGTGTCTAACAACACATTAGCACCACGATAAAAATGTTTCGGCTAAACCTAGAAACACACGTACATATGTTACTGCGGTTTTCCATATTCTGCGAAATTCAGAATTTCAAACGGCTCGTTGTAAAAATTGTTTTTTCTACTGCCACCAGTCACGAAATAAAGTTACTGAAGGATTATTTGATTGTCGAAGCGAATAACTAAATTCAGCGTGCAGCTCGCAACTACCGAGTTCGGCGAATTGGAAAACCGCAGAGTACTTTTCATCTAGCATAATAAAGTAAACGCTTCAAGTAATGGAACTGCCTTTATTCAATCAATCAATAATAATTTATTATTCTTTATATATAAATACAATAGAAGATAAGGAAGACCAAAGAATTGTTTAAGTTCTGATATCAGTAAACTAATTATATTGTTAAAATTAAAGGAAATAAAAAATGATTTATAAAGTAAGAATTATTTAAAGTTTGGGTAGAGTTATTCCAACATATAGTCTTTTATATGAGCTCATCGACATCGTGAGATCGTTAGAAAAGTGGATTTCAACCGATGTTGCTTAATTTTTGACAAGTAAGGGGGTAGCGGCGACGATGGAGCTAGAATAGCGCTGCGCGTGAGGACGTAGTGAAAACAAAGACAGAAGCCGAAACTCAGACGCACAAAGTTATGCTACCTTAATAATTTTCATAGTCGATCGTATAGCAGAAGACTTTGTGTATCGAGTTATTTTTCTAAAATTTCAGTAAATTCTTAATAAAGCCGATTGGTATACACTCGACAAAAGGTTTAACGAATGCAATGTTTGGTGCAAGAACCATTTTGATTCATCTTAGGGGAAAACTCGTACGGCCAAAAGATCTTCGACCTCACCAAATACCAATGGTCGTACGTAGTTAAGATTCCCGTGAGATTTTCAGTCATGCAAAATGTTCTTTAAAAATGAAATATCTCATGATAAAATCCAGGTTAGATCAAGAAATAGAAACTGCAGTTATGCGGATTTGGGGACAGTTGGGGATTGCAGACAAGAAAGAGTGGTGAGAGCAAGTTTCTCGCGTTTTGCATTACATGAGACTCGTGGCACGTATGAGGTAGGTTAATAAAGCTAGGCAGTGGGGGAAAAGCTGGCACTCGGTTTTAAAGAGAGATCATAATTTACTATTTTGAGCGAAAAAACAGGAATAATTTTTAATATTTTTAATTGCATACGTCAACTCTAAGTTAAAAATAAAAGTTCAATAAAATTTCTATATATGGAGATTGGCCAATCTCAGAATGAGGATTTATTCTGTTTCAGAAACAAAAGGTAAACCCTATTTAAAATATGGATTGGTTTGACCTTGAATGTTACTCGAATATACTGAGTGTCTTCATCGTCAACAAAGTTAAGGCCAATAAGCCATTAATTATGTCAAAGTTCATTCATCAGTCACTTTCTTAGGAGCACAAGGTTTATTTGCTCGTTCTGTTTCCAAATACTAAACACAGTGTATATGTTATTTTTGTGAAAACGGCCGTGAAACGATGGTTGCAGGTATCGTTCCTAGGGTGGAACAGTAAATTTTTAACGTTTATTTACATCTGATTGTTGTCATTAAGTATCTAAAAGTTTATTCCTGAAATTGAAACACATCAAAATAGGGGATCCGTGAAACATGATGGTTGCAACAATCGTAATTTTGAAATACATCTTCATGTCCATCGCGCTAGGATGACTACTAACACCCCTTCCACCAAA
Source organism: Actinia tenebrosa (assembly GCF_029948245.1). NCBI lineage: Eukaryota > Metazoa > Cnidaria > Anthozoa > Actiniaria > Actiniidae > Actinia > Actinia tenebrosa. The sequence continues at coordinate 2,060,718 of NW_028292573.1, forward strand.
GCAGGACAAGCGTATCCACCACGACTTAGCACGTTCTAACAGTTTTCGCCCGAAAAAATAGTGTTTCCAAAAGTATCCGGGAAATACTTGTGGACGGAACTAAGAACAATAGTAAGAGGCTCAGGGAATGGAGTAGCTGATTTTGGAAGGAAGAAAATTTAGCTTCATCTCTTGAAGACCTTTTTATATCGGAGTTATGGTTAAGTTTAGGAACATTTCCAAATCTGTTTGAACGACCCGTTGAAAGTTCGTACTTTGCAGCGTCCAAAATGGGTGATCACCAGCTTCTGAGAAAAAAAGAAAATGAAGGATTATTTTGTAGTAGTTCGGTAGGCTCGTTCATTTTAATTAAAGAACTTCATAATCGCCAAAATGCAAAAGGAGAAGAATAGAAATACAAAAATACTAAAGTGACTGAGAGAGAAAGTTTGGACTACTGACGTTGCGGTTGATTTACGAAGTCTTTCTGCTGCTAATGCTCTCCAAAATTAACGTTTTTCTTCCTGAAATATAATTAAAACGAATGAAAGTAGCATACACTACACAGCAAAGAAATGAAAGACGCGAAAATAACGATTGAGACTTGATAGAAAGGAAAGTCCAAACGATTCCAAGTATAAATATGTCGACCTGACTTCGCGATGTCCCGTCATAGTAAACCGTTAATGATATGGTAGGTTAAAGAGAAAACCAGTCAGCCAAATTGCACGAACGAAAGCATACTTGACGGTGTTTTCTTCAGTTCTCATCCACCTTTGATCGGCTTCGTTATTGACAACAGCGTGGTATCTCCTCCACAGCAAGTACAGCGAGTGTTAGTATAGATACGATGCTTGCCATTAGTAGGAAACATGTAGGATAAAAAAAAAATTGCACAAAAGTATGCCAGTGTACCGCTCGTTAAGGGGATATCTTCAGCGAAAAATGCCATGGAAGCGAAAATTAAGAGAGAGTTCCACATCTGAAATAGCTAGGTTCAAGAGAAGATAGTTGGTAGTCGATCGCAGAGATCGTTTTTTGATACAGCAATTACTACAAACAAGTTGCCAATAATACCAAAGAGGGGAAAACCGGTACCACAATATCCCAGCTATTTTATAGCTTTGTGGCTATTATTCTAATAATTTTCACTCGATGTGAGGTAAGCATTGCGATTCCTAAATACGAATGTTTTCTCTCAAATGTGACAACGAACCCAGAGTTGGCTCGTTAAATGATTGCAACACTAACCTCAATAAGAGTGGACAAAGAAGACGTTTACGATTTGATTGCGTTGCTAACAAACAATTAAGTGAAGTCCATGATTGGGTAGAGTATTTCGGAAAATTTCTGTGCCCTGTATAAAGTACCAAATGTTTATTTCTTTAAGATGATTGACGTGGCTTATGTTGCCATATATATGGAAAAACCTGTACAAGAAAGATGGGAACCAATTCGGTCGCAGTTTAAGCGTGTAACGGAAATGAATTTGTTGGATGTCTTTTTTGAGTCAACACTATTCATCACATTTTACGAATCGGTTTTGGTATATTTATTCATTTTGAAGTGGAACTTTTTTATGGACTTTGCTTTTCGAGGGCTTTGCGGGCATTTTTAAAATATCACAAAGCTTTATTTTTTCCACAAGGAAAGTGTTGTATAAATGTTAAACAAAGCCACAGTTAAGGTCTGAGCGCACATTAAAAGCTACCAGCAATTTGAGCTTTTCAACCTGGCAAAACGCTATACTTAGGCTATTTTTTTCTGATTCAAAAGGTAAATTAAAAAAGAGAATTTTTGTAAAAGGTTGGAAAAATAAACGACAAAATTTAACTAAAGAAAACGTTGTTGGGTGTGTTTCTTGTTGTCATCCTGCAGAAACGCTGAATAATTGGCATTATTCCCCAATATATTATTCAGGCATTATTTTTATTATCAAGAAAAAAAAATCTTTTCTGAATCTTATAAATGTTTATGTTTGGACTGGCGGCAGTTAAGAAAACAAATTCTCAACAAGCCGTTGAATTCTGAGTTCAGCAAGAATATCGAAAACCGCAGAAATATTCCCGCAAACTATAATATGTTTAAAGCTGTATTGTATAAAAATCTAGAAGTTAGAGTGTTTTTAGAGGCGGGGAAGCGCGTGGCCGCGTGACAGTCTTCTTTACGATGTTTGCGCGGACACCGATCGGGAGATTCTTTTTCACCAAAGTTTGTGCAGCTGTTGTCACAAGTTGTTCTCAACCTGATCTGCCTTATAAGTAAATATAGCATTCAGCGAAAGAGAACATTGCGAACGCAGTAAGTAAGAATGTTCTAATGGCCATTTAAATGTGGAGAGAAGAGCATACTCCTGAAGTGGAAAATTTAAAAGAAAATCTCTAAAAAACAGACAGTGTAAAAAGCTTTGACGTTGCTAACGTACAGCCGCGTGTCAAAATTTAAGCAAAAAATATATTAATCGTGAAGGATGTTGAGTGACTGATGAAAGACGGAAAAATCTAAGCGCGACCTCATCTGATTCCGTGATCGGATGAGCAAAACATCTTTGTAAAAATGCCCGTACCGTTAGCACTGTTTAACTAGACCTGGATCATAGTAATTCTAAATACAATACAGATTCCTAAGGAAGATGACTCTGAATTACTCGAGCATTAGTGCAGTGACAGTAGCTAGTAGCAGTACCACGACCCGCACGAAAAAAGAATGTCTTCTGCTTCCGGGTGGTACTAGTCGCTTAATTTGAAACTCAACGAATTAAACATAATAGTGATTTCAGCAAAAGATAATGAAAACATGATGAAATCGCTTGACAGCCTTAAAAAGACCGGAATGAATCATGGAACAGACTTAGTGTTCAAAGATCGAAAGACACTGTTGGGAAGTAACCAGCCAATGATAAATTGTCCAGAATGTCAAAAAAATCGAAAGAAACGGTTGGACACCATTAAACAGCAACAAGAAGAAAAGCAATACCTCATACGGACGGAATGCCTACGGAAACCCCCTATGAAACTCCAGACGGAACCCATACGTGACGACAACTCCCTACGAAGCCCCTCGGAAGCCCCTACGGAAGCCCACGGAAGCCCTACGGAACACCTACAGAACCCCTAC